>NW_027633266.1:52500-61755 GCF_053919585.1 Euprymna scolopes
ACCGCGGGAAGGATCCTTTTCGGCCTGAATAGTAGAGCGCGCAATTCATTTGACATGACGTCATCAAGATGAAAGCCAACAGCAAGAGATGGACTCGACCTGCAAAAAGAATAACAGCAATGAAATGTTATCTTTAGTTACTTGGATTTATTCCAGGTGAATATTTTTAGAAGGTGAAACAACATATGAATTTAACGAGGTTTATACAGAAGTTTCTCAATACCAAAGTAGAGCAAGATATATATTTTAGTCGCGTGGAAGCGACTCTATAAGTCACTCCGTCTGCCCGTCGGTCGGTTGGTCGGTCGATCGGTCGGTCTGTCCGTAACACTTTTGTGCTTGGCCTTTTTGGTTAAGATCAAAGGTCTGTTGTTAATAGATGCTGTTCTTAGCTTTTTAAGTTTTTCTTGTTCCGGCAGATACTGTAAGCAAAGACTATATGTGGGGGAAATCCCACATATAAGACCTTGGTCAATGGAGGGGCAACCCCTCATACCAATTGTCACTATCCAGCTCCCCTACTCCCCGAGGAGCTGGTCCCCATTTCCCCTTCACTCCTCACATTAAAAATCGGCCTCGTGCCTAATTTGCTCGGTGGGGAAGCAAATAATTACCAACCCTTCATACCAATTGTCACTATCCAGCTCCCCTACTCCCCGGGAAGTTGGTCCCCATTTCCCCTTCACTCCTCACATTAAAAATCGGCCTTGTGCCTAATTTGCTCGGAGGGGAGCAAATAAGTACCCTTTTCTTGGCCTTTTGACCAAGATGAAAGTGTAGTATATGTTCTTACTACATGTTGTACTTATTGTGATATAAAGTGGGGGATCACTTTTCTGTATTAATTTAATGTAAAATGATCACCCACTTTACAACCAGTCAGTCTCAAACCCATTCAAGTCATTCTTCAGATCATTCAAGTTATTTTTGAAGGATTCCAGTTACTTTTAAGCATCCAAGATCATTCTTAATGTCATTCAATTCATCCTTAAGTTCATTAAAGTCATTTTAAGTCATTTACTTTTTATTTATTTAAGTCATTTAAGCCCATTTTTCGGTCATTTTAGTTTATCTTTAAGAATTTCATGTCAATCCTACATTCACGCATTCATTCATTCATTACATGAGAGCACGCGACTAATGGCTATCCGCCTTGTTCTTTACATAAACATGTATATGTTGCTACACATTCATGACCACGTTTCAGTCAGCCAGATACAAGTAACTAGAGACCTCTTCAGGCGATACTGCTTATATAAATGTAGAGTTCGTAATGAAAATTGGAAAAAAAAGTTCACAGCAGTTCTTGATCAGGAGGACAGTTACACGATAATCAAAAATAAAATAAATTAACGGCATTTAAATAAGTAAAAAAAAAAACGAAAATTAAAGAAAAAGGAATAATAATAATAATAATAATAATAATAATAATAATAACAATAATAATAATACTATTAATATTAATAATAATATTAATAGCATTAATAATAATATTAAAAATAATAATAACATTAATAATAATATTAATAATAATAATATTAATAATAATATTTATATGAATAATAATATTAATAATAATAATAATATTAATAATATTAATAATAATAATAATAATAATAATAATAATAATAATACATCATAAACCAATAAAACAATACGATAAGAAAAAAAAAAAACAACAAAAACAATATAAAGACAAAAACAAAATAAAAAAAACAGGAAAATGAAGAGGTGAAAAGAGAAGAGAAAGTGTTAATAGGGAAAGGATTAAGCTGGGAAACGAGGAGGGTTCAGACATTTAGGCAGACTTCGGCGTAGAATCGGAGAAAATAGGTCCAGCACAAATTGTCACGCGGGCATTGGAGGATAGTAAACTGACGAGACTCGTAATAAAGATGATAGATTATTTTTATATTTATTTGTATAATTAGTTGCTAGGCTAGCAATAATAATTTAAGATTGAATTTTTACATTTCTATTTTATTATTAACGAATGATGAAATTGAATGAAAAAATAACTATAGAACTGTTAATAATAATAACAAGTATTAAAACATTATTTAAAAATTATAATTTGCAATTAGTAAAATGAACAAACCAGACACTTTTTATATATGTGAATTATTTTATATTCAAGGTAATAATATAATGTAAATATAATTTTTAATCTTCAATATACATTTTTTAAAAAGGAGTCACCACTTATTAAGACTCGGAGGTCACTCAGTACAGTCAATGAGACAATATCGCAGTAATCCTTAATAGTGGAAATTTGGTAAATTGAATTACTTAAGGGGACGGCTCATTAAGAACTTGCTTATGTTGAACTTGAAGACGACCGTATTGTACTCAGCTGGAAAGCAAGTTAACGGAAGAGAGTTCCACAGGTGTGCAGTTCTGAGAAATAAGCTTTGTTCATGGAATCTACGTTTAGATTGAGGCACAGATAAAGAGTTGGGGAAATTATCGATAGTGGTTTCAGCTAGAAAGTTTGGCGAAAGGGGACCATAGATTAGATCTCAGGGGAACACTTGCCATGATAATAACGATAAAGCAGAGACAATATCTTCAGTGGGAAAGAGGTTGCAGAGAAGAGAAAAAGGCATCCCCACTCGGCTATGAAGTCTATTTTGAACTCTGTCAAGGCAGAGTAAACTGCGTCTAACAGCTCCTGCCCAGATGTGACAACAGAACTTCATCCTTGAACGTACTTGTACAGGTAGACAATTGCATCCACAATGAGATATCTACTGGAGAGGAAGAACAACCCCACCATATTTCCAGAGTCCTTGGCAACGTATTTGATGTGCATATGCCATTTAAAATCAGGAGTGAAGGTCAGACCCAGAAACTTGTCAAAATATGGAGCCGTCATGCATAGATACTTGTATGTCGCATAGCGTGTTGCTGAACACAGGAGGAAATATGAGAGGGGCCGCCCTGATCGCATAGGGTAGAATTAGCTGCAAAGTTCTCGGCAAAGAGTTTGGCTTTGTCAGATGCTGATGAGATTATCTCAAGTCTAGTGATGATGATTGCGATAGAGTAAACGCTTCTGTTTAGAACCCTGTTTGTTATTTACCAAAACTGGTGGGAACCAACCCGCTGCTCAGCTATTTTGGACTTGACGGACTGAGCATACAAGTCTCTCACGTTCCGTATTGCTCTTTTACAGCGCTTGCTGTACCTTCTGAAAGCGGCTTTAGTCTCAGTATATCTATTACGTTGGAAGTAATGGAAATAGTGATTTCCGTGCACAATGGCACAACACATTCTAGATAGAACCACGGCTGGCTGTTTGTTTTTTGCTGGAAATTTTTTTGGAAGGTATGAAGCGGTCTATACCCACAATTACCTATCCAGTTAGGTCTTATACTATAGAGGACCCGTTCTTTTCAAACATTGAACGCAGGAGTAGATCTGATATAAATGTACGGAAGCTACCCCAGTCAGACATACTGTATGGATATACTGTATTATGAAGAGGTACGTCAGATGACTTATTACATTTTGGTTTTATCTTTACTTAGACAGCCGAGTGGTAATACTTGGTAAAGATTAGAAATTTAATATGTAATGCTTAAAGATTAGAGCTAAGAAATTTGCATTAAAAATATTCTAGAATTATAATTATGATTATGACATTGAGGATAAAGTGAAAAAATTGAAGAAAAATTTGGTAATTTTTTAGCTAATAAGCAAGAACATGAAATTAAAATTAAAATATAAATAATAATACCCAGACAATTTTAATACTACAACAGAAACGCATACACAAATATATATAAATAGATGCAGAGTGCATATTCACACATTCACACACACACACACACGTACATATATATATATATATATATATATATATATATATATATATATATATATATATATATATATACAAATAATGGAAATAAAAATATATCTAAAATTATATTAGATATAAAGGTACTACATAATAATAAATGGAGAGCATTTAAACAGACAAGCTGACAAAAACAATAGCGTAAATCGAAACAAAACGGAATTAACTAAAATAAGGCAATATAAGATTAAAAAAATTCCGTGGATAAAACAAACATCTGAAATTTGAATCGTAAGTACGGGTTGTCTAAAAGTGTTACAGCGTTATCGTAGGCAACAGTTTAGTAGATTTAGCAGTTTATGTAAAAGTAAGTTAATAGAATAAGTGGTGCAATGAAATGTAGATATAGGTTATAGGGGAACTAGATTAAACCATGTTAGAAATAAATAAATGAAGGGTAAGCATATGACTCAGGAGGTGTGATTTATAGTGTCTGCAATTGAGGATATCGTTGTTTTTATGTTTGTTGTTTTAAAAAATGTTAAACGTTGATGCTCTCACTGAACCTTTCTTCGTGAACTTGGCAAAAAACGTTGCTGATGAGGCGATTTTAAATGCGCACATACAAAAAATAACAATAATGTAGACTCTGAAAAGATCGTACGCCGGATCATTGTTGAACGAATTCTAAGATCCTTACCAATAAATAAATAATGTTGTAAAACAATTTATTTCTGCACTTCTATTCATTCTCTCTTTATACACACATATAATATATCCATATATATATATGCATACATATATATATAATATGAAACTGAACGTTTGTGTGTGTGTGTGTGTGTGTGTGTGTGTGTGTGTGTGTGTGTGTGTGTGTGTGTGTGTGTGTGTGTCTGGTCACGAATAGGCTCCTATATGGTTGACTATTTTTTAAAACTGATTACATATAATGATATAAGATGTATCGATGATCAGGAATGGGTATGTTTGATCTGGCAGAACGGTGGTTCATTAAAATTGTGGGGTCTGCGTTCTTGCCTGGTCAACTAAGTATAGAAATAAAAAATGAAAAAAAAAAGTTTACAAGTGTTTTTGATATAGATGTACATAATAATACTTTGATAAGTATGTTTTATCTTAGATAGGGATGGTATAATAAAATTGTGGGGTCTGCGTTCGCGCCTCTACTCCATGGAAATATTGGACAAACTTTAACAAAGACTTTTCATATCTATTTGCGTAAGTATACTTTGATAATTATGTTTCAGTTTGAAGAAATATGGTATAATAAAATTATGGAGTGTTTGTTCGCGCCTGGCCTCCATAGAATGTAAATATGTCACAAAGTTTAACAAGGTTTTTTAAAAAGGGGTCCACAATAACACCTTAATTTTAATCTTAATTCACGTTAGCTTTTATTTATTTTTGTGAGTTGAATCATATTGTGTCGAATAAATTCACCTCATAAATTCACGTTCTTATTAAAGTGAAAGCCAAAAAAAAGTCGAAACTTTAGACAGGTCTCGACACAAATTTTGCATAACTCTGTTTTTTCTCAACTTGCACGTGGCACTCTTTCGAATATAGATAAATAGATAAATAATAAAAAATAAGA
This sequence comes from Euprymna scolopes, assembly GCF_053919585.1. Taxonomy (NCBI): domain Eukaryota; kingdom Metazoa; phylum Mollusca; class Cephalopoda; order Sepiida; family Sepiolidae; genus Euprymna; species Euprymna scolopes. The sequence continues at coordinate 57,918 of NW_027633266.1, forward strand.
ACGTTACTTGTTATCGTGTCAAAAGAAGGAAAAATCCTGCTCACGTGATTACGTGTCTTTTTAAAAACATTTTGTCAGTGTACTAGAAGGAATTCAGTTGATTAAAACCCTTTCTGCGTGTTCCTTACATTACAATAGTACAACCCTGAATCCGACGGCGCAATACTACACCGTTCAATACTGTAAAACTGAAACGAAGCTGTTCTGCTTGAAAAGGGCGCCATTTTCTTCTTATTAATATTATATCGATTCTTTGCTTTAAAAAACTAACTAATTACGTGTTTACTTTTTTAATATCCCATTTTGCTGTTTCGGATTATTTTACTAAAGTAAGTAAAGCTTCATTATTTTTCAGAACTGTTTTTGTTTCTTTGTTTTTCGATATTTCGTCGATATTATTTAGTAAGAGTGTTTAGCAGAAAAGCCAACAAACGACTACCCGAAATAATAAATATGCAAGAAATAAATGTTACCATAGTCAATAAAAGTTGAGTTCATGTTTTTTTTGTTTTCAAATAGTTTTTAATGCTCTTTACTTGAAATAATTTCAGCGAACCGAAATTAAAACGAAATTTGAGGCAATAACTACTTAAATCAATATTTATATAAGCTACACATGCTATAAATCGAATATTCCTCAATCACAAAATAACGGAAAACATTAAAATATGTTTATCAATATTCCTTACGTTGACGGAACTCTCTTAAATTGTTAGCACAGAATGCTCAGGTGCCCCTTCTTCAAATTGAAAATGGGGCTCTCTATTTCAAAGTCGCTGCCATTTTGATTTTTTTTAAACCGGTTCATGAATTAAAAAAAAAATTTTTTACAAACTACTTAAAAATACAAACCAATGAGCTTTTCTACCATAAAAGTAACTTTTATTGACTATGGTAACATTCATTTATTGTATATATATATATATATATATATATATATATATATATATATATATATATATATATATTATATATATATATATATATATATTTATATATATATATATATATATATATATATATACATATATATAACATTTTCTCTTTGTAAGGAAACATCATTTTGTTGATCACTCTTGGCTACGAATGGAAACAAAGTTGATATAAAAATATATTTTCGCAAAAATTATCTTTACTTTCATCATATTTTGCTTAGGGTAAAATTTTTGAGTATCAAAACCTATCTCTTTACAACCCCGTCCTTTTCATGACCTATCATACTTTCATCAATCACATTCCATTTTCTGTAGGCTGTTTTTGAACCCAGTAAACGACGGGTACTTCTGCTAGTATATATATATATATATATATATATATATATATATATATATATATATATATATATATGCATACGAAATTCCTTCAATAAGTTTACAGATTTTCTTTTGTATAGACATTTTTATTTATGATACATACATGAAACCCTGTTCCCCCTCAAAGTAATCTCCATCGGTTGCAATTCACCTGTTATACCGTTCCAACAACTTCTGGAAGACCCCATGGAAGTTCTTTAGTATGAGCGTGTCAGTGGCCTTCGTAACAGCTGTCATCTCAATTTTCTCATAACGACAGCCTCTAAGTTTTCCTTGAGCTTAGGAAATAATAAAAAATCATAGGGAGCAAGGTCTGGACTATAGGAAGAGTAAGGAACTGTCTTGATGTCCATCTTGGTAAAAACAAATGTCTGTGACAAAGATAGAGTTGTGCGCTGGTGCACCTTCTGCATCTTCAGTTCCTGAGAAATAATTGTGTGTACAGTTACATCAAACGTTGCACTTATTTTCTCTGTAGACACACGACAATCCTTATCCATGAAATTCTTTATTTGGCTAATCCACGTCTGGTGTTCTGACTTCCTCACTCCTCCTACACTTCTAATCATCTCGAACAAATTCCCTACCTTCCTTGAATCGCTTACCTTACTCAGTAATTGATGCTCGATTCATGCAAGTTGGACCAAAAGCAGCCTGAAGTATTCCATATGTTTCTGTGGCATTTTACCAAGTTTCAAGCAGAATTTTATTGCATATCCTTCTTCTAAAATGTCCTCACGTCTAGATTGCAAATTAACATCTGTGACAATCAGACTTTAGTAGGGTGCATTCCAATTCCTACTTTAGCTGTTCATTTGAACCTAAAATCATAAAAATTGGTCAGTCCTCTTATAAGATTTATAGCAATAACATACTGAATTTTCAAGAATATACGACAATTTTAAATGCTTGTACAAAAAAGTCAAGAAACTGCGTATATATATATGTGTGTGTGTGTGTGTGTGTGTGTGTGTGTGTGTGTGTGTGTGTGTGTATACTAAGGAAAGGTACAAGGATATAAAGAAAGATAAAGAGAATAGTGGTAGTTGAAAGTATCAGTAAGATCTCGCTCCTAGAGGTACAATATCCGTTGAGATCTCGCTCCATCGTACCAGCCTTAGGAGCTGATTATATAGGATCTGGACGAGTCTATTACGGGGTGAGATCCAGTCTCACAACGCTATTGCATATTCCTCAACATTCTAGAAACTTCTAAGCATTTTCCCATGATAAACCGTCATAAAATTATTGAGAAATTTTATGAAATTGATGAGTTGTATATATATATATATATATATATATATATATATATATATATATATATATATATATATATATATATATATATATATTCTTTTGCAAAGATCAAGACAACAAAATATAAAATAAGAACATCATATCGTGTATTTCATTATGTGTTACAATTCTTTTGTAACCATTTGGAAAAGTTTAAACATTATACTATTTAAAAATATTTGAAAAATAGCTATTCTTAAGCCACCAAAATACATATGTTATGTATATATGACTATATTAATAATCCCTTTTTTCAGCAATCAGGCGGTTGGACTCACGTCATTCGTCATCATTTTATTTTATTTATTATTTGTTTATTTTATCGATTACATTCGATCTGAGTAAGTCTCCTACTTTCGTATTTCTTATTTTTAAACGATACTTCTACAATTTTCTATTCTTTTTTTTTTTTTTACCACAGTGATCACCACTTATCAAGGCCCGGAAGCCACTCAGGGATAAGGGTTATTGAAAGTACATTACGTTAGTGTGGAGATTTGATGGAGTGTTTACTTAAGGGGGCGGTTCATTAGGAATTTGTTAACATTAGACTTGAAGACATCCTAGTTGTAGTTCGGAGGGAATCAGGCAGACGGAATAGAGTTCCACAGGCGTGCAGTTCTAAGAAAGAAGCTTTGTTCATGGAATCCGCGTTTTGATTTAGGCACAGATATAGAGTGGGGGAAATTTTTCACAGTGGATTCAGCTAGACGGGTGTTTTTCGTGAAAGATTTTAATATTTAATCTTTTAAATTTGGTTTCTAATTTTTCTAATTATATTTTCCTCTATGATTTATTGATTGGTTCCCAAAATCCTAAATTACACCTTTCACTTTTAGTCTTTATTTATATGTCCAACCATTCATTTCTCAATTTTTTCTTAGTTTCGCATAAATTTTATTTGCATGTTGCAACGTACTTGTTCATCATGTTCCTTTTACATGCTATTTTTTAGGAAATACTATAATTAAAAGATATATATATATATATATATATATATATATATATATATATATATATAAACCTTATTCCAGCAAAAGTTTACAAAGCACATTTGAAACTATTAGTTTTTTTTATTTCTAGCTCTCAAATCGTAATGGAATTTGTATAAACATAGAAAATGTATTGAGCTAAGATAGGAACAGTGGGAAAAATAAAAAAGATAATAATTTAATAGAACGCGAAAAGAAAACTTAATAATTAGCAACACAAAAGGTTACAACCATTTA
>NW_027633267.1:0-15000 GCF_053919585.1 Euprymna scolopes
GGCGATTGTTTATAAGAATATGATATGGCAATTGTTTATAAGAATATGATATGGCGATTGTTTATAAGAATATGATATGGCAATTGTTTATAAGAATATGATATGGCGATTGTTTATAAGAATATGATATGGCAATTGTTTATAAGAATATGATATGGCGATTGTTTATAAGAATATGATATGGCAATTGTTTATAAGAATATGATATGGCGATTGTTTATAAGAATATGATATGGCAATTGTTTATAAGAATATGATATGGCGATTGTTTATAAGAATATGATATGGCAATTGTTTATAAGAATATGATATGGCGATTGTTTATAAGAATATGATATGGCGATTGTTTATAAGAATATGATATGGCAATTGTTTATAAGAATATGATATGGCGATTGTTTATAAGAATATGATATGGCGATTGTTTATAAGATATGATATGGCAATTGTTTATAAGAATATGATATGGCAATTGTTTATAAGAATATGATATGGCAATTGTTTATAAGAATATGATATGGCGATTGTTTATAAGAATATGATATGGCAATTGTTTATAAGAATATGATATGGCAATTGTTTATAAGAATATGATATGGCGATTGTTTATAAGAATATGATATGGCGATTGTTTATAAGAATATGATATGGCAATTGTTTATAAGAATATGATATGGCAATTGTTTATAAGAATATGATATGGCAATTGTTTATAAGAATATGATATGGCAATTGTTTATAAGAATATGATATGGCAATTGTTTATAAGAATATGATATGGCAATTGTTTATAAGAATATGATATGGCAATTGTTTATAAGAATATGATATGGCGATTGTTTATAAGAATATGATATGGCGATTGTTTATAAGAATATGATATGGCGATTGTTTATAAGAATATGATATGGCGATTGTTTATAAGAATATGATATGGCGATTGTTTATAAGAATATGATATGGCAATTGTTTATAAGAATATGATATGGCAATTGTTTATAAGAATATGATATGGCGATTGTTTATAAGAATATGATATGGCAATTGTTTATAAGAATATGATATGGCGATTGTTTATAAGAATATGATATGGCGATTGTTTATAAGAATATGATATGGCAATTGTTTATAAGAATATGATATGGCGATTGTTTATAAGAATATGATATGGCGATTGTTTATAAGAATATGATATGGCAATTGTTTATAAGAATATGATATGGCAATTGTTTATAAGAATATGATATGGCAATTGTTTATAAGAATATGATATGGCGATTGTTTATAAGAATATGATATGGCGATTGTTTATAAGAATATGATATGCCGATTGTTTATAAGAATATGATATGGCGATTGTTTATAAGAATATGATATGGCAATTGTTTATAAGAATATGATATGGCAATTGTTTATAAGAATATGATATGGCAATTGTTTATAAGAATATGATATGGCGATTGTTTATAAGAATATGATATGGCAATTGTTTATAAGAATATGATATGGCGATTGTTTATAAGAATATGATATGGCGATTGTTTATAAGAATATGATATGGCAATTGTTTATAAGAATATGATATGGCGATTGTTTATAAGAATATGATATGGCGATTGTTTATAAGAATATGATATGCGATTGTTTATAAGAATATGATATGGCAATTGTTTATAAGAATATGATATGGCGATTGTTTATAAGAATATGATATGGCAATTGTTTATAAGAATATGATATGGCGATTGTTTATAAGAATATGATATGGCGATTGTTTATAAGAATATGATATGGCAATTGTTTATAAGAATATGATATGGCGATTGTTTATAAGAATATGATATGGCGATTGTTTATAAGAATATGATATGGCAATTGTTTATAAGAATATGATATGGCAATTGTTTATAAGAATATGATATGGCAATTGTTTATAAGAATATGATATGGCAATTGTTTATAAGAATATGATATGGCAATTGTTTATAAGAATATGATATGGCGATTGTTTATAAGAATATGATATGGCGATTGTTTATAAGAATATGATATGGCGATTGTTTATAAGAATATGATATGGCCGATTGTTTATAAGAATATGATATGGCGATTGTTTATAAGAATATGATATGGCGATTGTTTATAAGAATATGATATGGCGATTGTTTATAAGAATATTATATGGCGATTGTTTATAAGAATATGATATGGCGATTGTTTATAAGAATATGATATGGCAATTGTTTATAAGAATATGATATGGCGATTGTTTATAAGAATATGATATGGCGATTGTTTATAAGAATATGATATGGCGATTGTTTATAAGAATATGATATGGCGATTGTTTATAAGAATATGATATGGCGATTGTTTATAAGAATATGATATGCCGATTGTTTATAAGAATATGATATGGCAATTGTTTATAAGAATATGATATGGCGATTGTTTATAAGAATATGATATGGCAATTGTTTATAAGAATATGATATGGCGATTGTTTATAAGAATATGATATGGCGATTGTTTATAAGAATATGATATGGCAATTGTTTATAAGAATATGATATGGCGATTGTTTATAAGAATATGATATGGCGATTGTTTATAAGAATATGATATGGCGATTGTTTATAAGAATATGATATGGCGATTGTTTATAAGAATATGATATGGCGATTGTTTATAAGAATATGATATGGCGATTGTTTATAAGAATATGATATGGCGATTGTTTATAAGAATATGATATGGCGATTGTTTATAAGAATATGATATGGCGAGTGTTTATAAGAATATGATATGGCGATTGTTTATAAGAATATGATATGGCGATTGTTTATAAGAATATGATATGGCGATTGTTTATAAGAATATGATATGGCGATTGTTTATAAGAATATGATATGGCGATTGTTTATAAGAATATGATATGGCGATTGTTTATAAAAATATGATATGGCGATTGTTTATAAGAATATGATATGGCGATTGTTTATAAGAATATGATATGGCGATTGTTTATAAGAATATGATATGCCGATTGTTTATAAGAATATGATATGGCGATTGTTTATAAGAATATGATATGGCGATTGTTTATAAGAATATGATATGGCGATTGTTTATAAAAATATGATATGGCGATTGTTTATAAGAATATGATATGGCGATTGTTTATAAGAATATGATATGGCGATTGTTTATAAGAATATGATATGGCGATTGTTTATAAGAATATGATATGGCGATTGTTTATAAGAATATGATATGGCGATTGTTTATAAGAATATGATATGGCGATTGTTTATAAGAATATGATATGGCGATTGTTTATAAGAATATGATATGGCGATTGTTTATAAGAATATGATATGGCGATTGTTTATAAGAATATGATATGGCGATTGTTTATAAGAATATGATATGGCGATTGTTTATAAGAATATGATATGGCGATTGTTTATAAGAATATGATATGGCGATTGTTTATAAGAATATGATATGGCGATTGTTTATAAGAATATGATATGGCGATTGTTTATAAGAATATGATATGGCGATTGTTTATAAGAATATGATATGGCGATTGTTTATAAGAATATGATATGGCGATTGTTTATAAGAATATGATATGGCGATTGTTTATAAGAATATGATATGGCGATTGTTTATAAGAATATGATATGGCGATTGTTTATAAGAATATGATATGGCGATTGTTTATAAAAATATGATATGGCGATTGTTTATAAGAATATGATATGGCGATTGTTTATAAGAATATGATATGGCGATTGTTTATAAGAATATGATATGGCGATTGTTTATAAGAATATGATATGGCGATTGTTTATAAGAATATGATATGGCGATTGTTTATAAGAATATGATATGGCGATTGTTTATAAGAATATGATATGGCGATTGTTTATAAGAATATGATATGGCGATTGTTTATAAAAATATGATATGGCGATTGTTTATAAGAATATGATATGGCGATTGTTTATAAGAATATGATATGGCGATTGTTTATAAGAATATGATATGGCGATTGTTATAAAAATATGATATGGCGATTGTTTATAAGAATTTGATATGGCGATTGTTTATAAGAATATGATATGGCGATTGTTTATAAGAATATGATATGGCGATTGTTTATAAGAATATGATATGGCGATTGTTTATAAGAATATGATATGGCGATTGTTTATAAGAATATGATATGGCGATTGTTTATAAGAATATGATATGGCGATTGTTTATAAAAATATGATATGGCGATTGTTTATAAGAATATGATATGGCGATTGTTTATAAAAATATGATATGGCGATTGTTTATAAGAATATGATATGGCGATTGTTTATCGCCTGGAAAAGGTATGGCTTTATTGGATGGATTCTTAAGGTTAGGGTTAGGGTTACCTAATAAGAAAGTTAAAGAATCCATTGACTTGGATCTGAGAGGGAATTTTGTTCAGTTTTCAAACCAAAAACTCAGTTATGTCAAGCAACAAATGAGGATCCAACAATGTATGAAATAAGAAATGTTATTCTAAGAGGTTGGTCCGACATGTTCAAGTGAATAAAAATATGAGACCATATAATCATTATTTGAATGAACGATTCAATGGAATTTTATTGAAATCAAACCGAATAATATTGTCCAAATCAATAAAACATGAGATATTACAAAAATTATGGACCTCAAAAGAATGGAGAAATGCAAACAAAAAGTTGTGTCTTTTGGCACAACATTAATAAAGATATAGATAACATAGTATAACAATGCACCCTTTTTCATCAGCACCAAAAGCACAGAGTGCAGAACCCTTGATACCACATGAGATTCCAGCAAGTCCATGGTAGATAGGGGTAACTGGCCTATTTCACACTGAAAGTCTCAACTTTCATCTCATTATGGACTACTATTCCAAATTCCTATTTGTAAGATTGTTAAAGGAGTTCTCCAGTCAGGAAGTGATCAAAATGATAAAGCAAACATTTGGAGTCCAAGGGATTCCAGAGGAAATGACAAGTGACAATTGTCTACACTAGCTCAGTCCACTTGAAGCAATTTGCAAAATGACGGAGTTTCGAACATCACACGTCATCACCCAAGTTTCTCTGAAGTCGGATGGCTTAGATGAACATTATGTCCAGGCAGTGAACTCATCATTCAAGAAAGCTGCCTCAAGTAGTCATGACTTGGGCATGGTATTGTTATGCCTGTAGACAACTCCCCATAATCATACCATTTCATCATCAGGTGAATTTTACCAAAAGATGCTAGCTGGAAACATCCTAGTCAAATGCACCAACTAAAACAGCAACAAGGAGAAAATAATGAAGTGATCAAAATGATAAAGCAAATATTTGGAGAACAAAGGATTTCAGAAAAAAGTTATAAGTGAAAATGGTTCACATTTCGTTTCAGTGCATGTCAAGGCATATGCGGCTATGAATATCACACGTCATCATCAGGTTAACTTCTATATCAAATGCACCAAGTAAAACAGCAACAAGGAGAAAATAATGACACAGTTGTATCAGAGGTAAGCAAATCAAAAGATTTACTATGATTGAAATACAAAAGATCTGCCCAAATTGTACATAGAACAACCTCTGTGTGTTTTAAGTAAAGAAGCAAGCAAGTGGTCACCTGCACCTTAGTGTAGACCTATCCAGAACCATATAAAGTCGTGAGATACACCCTCCTCAGGAGTCCACCAAAAACTGAAGAGTCAGTGTAGAAACAAACAACACACAAAGGCAGCAGTCACCTCTTAAACAAACACCTCTCAGAGTACCAGACAGAAACACATACAACAACAATACAACAGATGAAATAACCAGATAATAATTAGACCACTCAAAAGGTTTAGAGATGGAACAATCACAAATTGACTTTTTTCTCTTATTGTTTTCGAAAATTATTTTTTAGTTTCATTTAATTAGTTAAAAGGGGAGGATGTCATAGTATGGTTACCGGTACCTCCCCCTTAGATAACTCTCCAACAACGGGAGTTCCAAAAAGAACTCCTGGTATCATGCGTTCGGTATTTTGCCTTCCTAAACCACAACATAATATTTCACTGTCTTCTCATGTTTCAAACGAATTCTTTTGGTTTATGAAAATTTCAAACAGCATCAACGACGAACAAATGCAAACGAGATTTGTTTTAAAAGAAAATAATATTGTATCACAATTTTCAATCAATTACACAAAAAAAAAATTTGAGTAAAAAAATATTTAGAAAAATCTACTCTTATAACACACCCTCCTCCTCCTCCTCTTCTCATGTGTATTTTTATGTGTTGCGAAAAAATATTACGTCTGTTGCAATCATAAATAAGAACTTATTTTGTCTCATGGGGAAATGTCCTTGCTGGTTGATTTGGTTACACATTGATTAATGAGCTTGAAAAGGTGCGTTAATTTCATCTGTCCCCTGAAAAAACTACTTTAGCCGCTTTGGGATCATGGTCGGTCAGCAAGGAGAACCCTGGAAATAACGAGAAAAGGCCTCTCTTTTCTGTCTGTCTGTCTGTCTGTCTGTCTGTCTCTCTCTCTCTCTCTCTCTCTCTCTCTCTCTCTCTCTCTCTCCTGTTACTGTCCACTGGATGTTCAAGCATCGACTATCTTCGCCTAAAGATAACTGCTGCCAGACCTTCGACAGCCCAAAAATCTTTCAACACTACATTTTTCTTTACTTGGACACTGCCCAATTTTCTACCACATACAGCAAATGGTGTAGCTGATTAAATAAATCCTTTCCTTGTTGTTAAAAAAGTCTTGTTTTTCTTTTCGTGTGACGGTTTTCGTTCGATACTACTAATACATAGAAGTGCGTCTCATTATGTTATATAGTCGTGTGTATAAAGACGGCATATATTACATCGTCGTGGGGAAGAGATGAATGTTTCAATACATCTCTTTATGAAATGTGTATACGTGTGATCGTCTATTCAGGAGGGTCTTTACAATCGATAAACATTATAAATGTTGAAATGTAAAAACATCAAATGGGATCATACCTTTATTCAAAGGTTTCCATGTTGGCCGGTTCAGCTGTTTGGATCATTGAACTGAAACTTCTTTGAGAGGGAAACTGACTCGAAACGTTGATAATATATACATACAAGTCTTTATTCCGGAATCGTTCTATCTCGAAGTTACAACTACTGTTCTAAATCACATTTCTAAGTCTGTTGTCTCGACCCGTTTCCTCGGTCGGTTTGGAAAACCCATCTTCTCTCGTTGGCTCCAAAAACAAGACTCAACTAAAACTTTCACTGACCACATACCCTCCTAAGATACACGTCAGCTTAAATTTATTTCTACGTCAGATTTGTTCGAGTTTAAGCTATTTTTAAATTGTTGTTATTCCGAAACCTATTGTTTATATTATTTATGTAAACATTGATTTTTCCAGTTTATTCCAATATAAACATTTATCTCAACAACAATTTTTAATCTTGTAGCGGCGTTGTGGATGTATTATATATATCCCCCAGTCGTACAAAATAGGAAAAATGAATTGTTTTGAGGAAGAAACGAACAACGTGTTAAATTGAATTAAACGAACTAGAATTTATTTCGTGAAGAAACAAATGAAAGAAAAGGGTACAGCACTTGTTTAGTTTGGCGTGCGTCTCTCGCTGTTAACTGGTGAAAGAGAAAGTCTATAGTTTGGCGTGCGTCTCTTGCTGTTAACTGGTGAGAGAAAGTCTATAGTTTGGCGTGCGTCTCTCGCTGTTAACTGGTGAGAAGGAAAGTCTATTGTTGTATATATATAGAGAGAGAAACAGAAAATAAATCCAGGCCATGGAGATAGAAAGCGTTTAAGGTGTACGTACTGTCTGTTGACTCTTGCCCCCACCCATAGTAGCAGGGGACATGATGCGCGCAGGCGCGCGTGCCCAGAAAGGGAGCGAATGGTCCGTCGACCGCTCAGCTCGGAAGCTAAATCGAAAAGAGAGAAACAGCTTATGTCTCTTGCTTTAATAGTTGTTTCCGGTGCTGTTTTGCGCATGTGTGGATTTCCTTCAAAGGGGTAGTGACGTTGCCCATGTGTGCACGTATGTGTGCGTACATGTGTGTACCTTAGCATGTGTGTGTATGCACGTGAATGTGAGTATATGTACGCGAACGTGAATATATCTACGTGTGTGTACGTGCGCGCGTATGTATGTGTGCGCGTATGTGTATGACAAGAAAAATGGCTTGAGATGTGAACGCGTGTTTTTGTGTGAGACTAGAAAGGGTTCGTACAATCTCAATAAACTAATCTAACCTAATTTGCATGGTTATCAGACAGTGCCCGGAATTACTTTATGCAACAATTATTTTAGATCACGTATTGGGAGAGCACCGTTTTTTAATGCAATCCAGGGTTCAATCTAATTAAAAAATAAAAACAATAAAAATACAGAAAAATCTGTATAATGTACGTAGCCGTCACGGAATAAACATGTCATATTCCAAAAATAATGTAAATTAATAAAGTAGTTCTTTTTAATAGAAAATAACGTTTTTATATGTTTTAGCGATTTATTATTAATTATAGCGATTTACTATTAATTGTAGCGATTTACTATAATTGTAGCAATTTACTATTAATTGTAGCAATTTACTATTAATTGTAGCAATTTACTATTAATTGTAGCAATTTACTATCAATTGTAGCAATTTACTATTAATTGTAGCAATTTAGTATAAATTGTAGCAATTTACTATTAATTGTAGCAATTTACTATTAATTGTAGCAATTTACTATTAATTGTAGCGATTTACTATTAATTGTAGCAATTTATTATTAATTGTAGAGATTTTCTATTAATTGTAGAGATTTACTATTAATTGTAGAGATTTATTATTAATTGTAGAGATTTACTATTAATTGTAGCGATTTACTATTAATTGTAGCGATTTATTATTAATTGTAGCAATTTACTATTAATTGTAGCAATTTAATATTAATTGTGGCAATTTACTATTAATTGTAGCGATTTATTATTAATTGTAGCAATTTACTATTAATTGTAGCGATTTACTATTAATTGTAGCAATTTATTATTAATTGTAGAGATTTACTATTAATTGTAGAGATTTACTATTAATTGTAGAGATTTACTATTAATTGTAGAGATTTACTATTAATTGTAGAGATTTACTATTAATTGTAGCGATTTACTATTAATTGTAGCGATTTATTATTAATTGTAGCAATTTACTATTAATTGTAGCAATTTATTATTAATTGTGGCAATTTACTATTAATTGTAGCGATTTATTATTAATTGTAGCAATTTACTATTAATTGTAGCGATTTACTATTAATTGTAGCGATTTACTATTAATTGTAGAGATTTACTATTAATTGTAGAGATTTACTATTAATTGTAGAGATTTACTATTAATTGTAGCAATTTACTATTAATTGTAGCGATTTACTATTAATTGTAGCGATTTACTATTAATTGTAGAGATTTTCTATTAATTGTAGAGATTTACTATTAATTGTAGAGATTTACTATTAATTGTAGCGATTTACTATTAATTGTAGCGATTTATTATTAATTGTAGAGATTTACTATTAATTGTAGCGATTTACTATTAATTGTAGCAATTTACTATTAATTGTAGCGATTTACTATTAATTGTAGCAATTTACTATTAATTGTAGAGATTTATTATTAATTGTGGCAATTTACTATTAATTGTAGCGATTTATTATTAATTGTAGCAATTTACTATTAATTGTAGCGATTTACTATTAATTGTAGCGATTTACTATTAATTGTAGAGATTTACTATTAATTGTAGAGATTTACTATTAATTGTAGCGATTTACTATTAATTGTAGCGATTTATTATTAATTGTAGAGATTTACTATTAATTGTAGCGATTTACTATTAATTGTAGCAATTTACTATTAATTGTAGCGATTTACTATTAATTGTAGCAATTTACTATTAATTGTAGCGATTTACTATTAATTGTAGCAATTTACTATTAATTGTAGCAATTTATTATTAATTGTGGCAATTTACTATTAATTGTAGCGATTTATTATTAATTGTAGCAATTTACTATTAATTGTAGCGATTTACTATTAATTGTAGAGATTTACTATTAATTGTAGAGATTTACTATTAATTGTAGAGATTTTCTATTAATTGTAGCGATTTACTATTAATTGTAGCAATTTACTATTAATTGTAGCGATTTACTATTAATTGTAGAGATTTACTATTAATTGTAGCGATTTATTATTAATTGTAGCAATTTACTATTAATTGTAGCGATTTACTATTAATTGTAGCAATTTACTATTAATTGTAGCGATTTACTATTAATTGTGGCAATTTACTATTAATTGTAGCGATTTACTAGGTGTATCAGAATTTTTGTAGGAATTTTTGACACCCCTAACACGAAACTGCAAATAAAATATAAAAAAAACTCGTAATTTCTGATTTAAAAGTGGATTGTTTATTTTCTTTACGGATTATACTTCCAAAATAAACTATTAAAGTTGTATAAAAAGTAATAGAAATATTATTTTCTTATTAAAAAAAACGGTAATGAAATTAATTGAGTGTTACGAGTTCAGTATTTTTCAATTTTTAAACTTTAAAAATCTATCAAAATTTTTCTATTGATTCTATTTTTACGATATTGTAAGGGTCAATGTGAAATTTTATGCTCTTTCCAATAAACCGAAGATAATATTTTAGACAAACGTTTTTTAAATTCACGTCCCCCCTCATTTTCAAATGTCTATTAAAAAGTAAATCATTAATTTACTCACCAAAGTCTTATATATCACAAATTGAAGATAAAAGATCAAGTAATAATATATCCAAATTAAAAAAAAAAAGTAGTGTTTTTTTTAGAAATTTACCTGTAAAGTCCGATGTTTAAAACCTTTTTTTTTTTAAACCACGTTGTTTTTTTTTTTCTTTTTTAATGAAACTTGCTCCTTGCTCCCTTTAATTGAAAACAAAAATTAGGGCTTAAATTACGTTTTTCGAGGAGTTATAAGCTTGGAAAGACAAGGGGTGGAATTATTCAATATTTTTCACGAAATTTCTGACACACCTAGCAATTTACTATTAATTGTAGCAATTTACTATTAATTGTAGCGATTTTAAAAATTGTTTATTACATTTTCACACCAAACAAGGCACATTGCCACTTTGGTGTAGGGGGCTACTATCAAGGGCAACAACTACTGGGGTACTATGTAGGGATTTGGGTAGCAAGATGTCGACCCACATTGCACTTGAACTTC
Organism: Euprymna scolopes; assembly: GCF_053919585.1. Classification (NCBI taxonomy): domain Eukaryota; kingdom Metazoa; phylum Mollusca; class Cephalopoda; order Sepiida; family Sepiolidae; genus Euprymna; species Euprymna scolopes. The sequence goes on from NW_027633267.1 coordinate 11,313, forward strand.
TGCATGTCAGTACAGTTGGGAAAGCAGGGACCTGGAATGGAATTCCAAAGTCTAGCGATTCTGGGGAAGAAACTACTAGAGTAGAAAGATCTTTTACATCTAGGGATCTCTACAGTTTGGGGGTGGGATTTAGCAGCCTGTCGGGTTTGTCGAGGGTGTTCACGTCGTGGGAGCATAAGTGCTTGCAGTTCGTCAGAGCATTCACCATTAAAATACTTGTAGAACAGGCAGAGGGATGCAACGTTTCGTCGATGGGTCAGAGGCTGAAGCTTAGATGACAGTCCAGGGTCTATCAGATTTGCAACTCTTTTTTGAACCTTGTCAAGGAGCAAGAGACTAGTAGCAGATGCATCAGCCCAAATATGACAGCAATACTCCATACATGGGCGAATGATGGCCTTATAGAGGTACAGGATACTTTCGGGTGTTAGTAATTTTCTAGCACGGTAGAGAGAGCCCACCTTCTTTGCAGCGGCCCTGACAATGCCTTCAATGTAATTGTTCCAACTCATGTTTCCTGTGAACGTTAGGCCAAGGAGTTTGAAAGATGTACTCTCAGATAAAGAGTCGTTGACCATTGCTATAGGTGGTAGAGAAGGTTTCTTGTAATTATTGAATGAAACTAGTTTAGTCTTGGCGGCATTGAACGTGACTATCCATTTTTGTCCCCATTCCACTACAGATTGGAGGTCATCCTCTAGTGTTTTTGCCATTTCTTTAGATATGTGTTCATTTGTTTTCCTGTCATACCTGTTATAGAGTGTGGTGTCATCAGCATATATACCCATCTCAGAGGCAATTTTGTCAGGGAAGTCATTTATGAATATCAGGAACAGTAGAGGTCCAAGGATAAACCCCTGGGGCACTCCTGCATTTATATCATATTGTTTAGATGTTCGACCGTCGAGGACAACCTGGATTTTTCTCTTATCTAAGAAGGATTTAATTATGTTAAGTATTCTACCAGTGATACCGTATGATCTAATTTTCCTGTGGAGACCCTCATGCCATACCCTGTCAAAAGCCTTCGATATATCTAAAGCTACCACTCTGCCCTCCCCTGCTTTGTCCAGTGAATGGTATATACGTTCAGAGATTACAGTTAGGATGTCTGCTGTGGAACGGGCTTGTCTAAATCCATATTGTTGGTCAGTCAGTTTACTATTAATTGTAGCGATTTATTATTAATTATAGCCATTACAAGGTTAATTTTGATCTTTATTTCTAGAGAGGCTTGCTCCATTATAAAATTTGATTTTTTTAGTTAAAAAAAAAAGAACTACTAGATCAATTTACGTGACCTTTGGAATATGATTTTTTTTTTTCCGTGACGGCTACGTACATCATAAAGATTTTTCTGTATTTTTTTTTTTAATTAGATTAAATTCTGGGCACAAACCGCTTCTTTTAGATTGAAAATTTTCGTTTTTTTTTTTATTTGTTTGTTTTTCAAGCTGATAATCTTTGCTTGTTTGATGGAATTGGCAAAAAAAAAAAAAAAAAAAAAAATACTTATCGAATCTTAGCCAAAATAAATGAGAGGGAAAAACAAATAAAAGATTGAGATGAAAATATGAAAGAATTTTCCGACTACGAATAGACTCAATGAAAGAATATGGGCGCCAACCATTTAACAAAAAAAGCAGACTTTTATCCAATTCGAAAGGGTATAACAATTAAAAGACAGCTGATAAAACTGCAACACAATTTAAAAATTTATGCAGAATAAGGACCGTCGGAATTTCGGAATTTTCAGGGTATTTTATGTGAAGCGCACGAAGGTGTCAAATGAAAGTTTCGTAATTATTATTTTTTTTTTTCGCACAAACAAATTTTTTCCACAAAAAATATATCATTTCTGTTTTCATTATAAAAATTCGTTGAAAAAATAAAAGCAATATTCTTTTGGCAAGAAATCAGAGGCCGTAAACGACCAAGTTCTCTCTGATTCTCTCTCTCCTCTGATTTTGAGCACGTGGTACAATGGGGAAAGAAGTGGTTGGTTATTTCTAATGCATCTAAAACCAAGCTTCTATCTTTACATCATCAACGCTCTGATCCCTATCTGGCATCAATTAAAATGAATGGCTCTCGTCTTGGGGAGGCTCCGTGTTTTGACAAGCTTCTGGGCTTGACCTTTACTCCTGATCTGAAATGGAACACATACATCAAATCTGTTGCCAAGATCGCTGGAAAAATGGTGGGATCCTTCTGTTGCTCTAGTAGATATCTTGTTGCTGGTGCAATTCTCTATCTATATAAGAGCCATGTACGTCCAAGGATGGAATACTGTTGCCATATCTGGGCAGGAGCTGATAGAAGCAGCTTATCCTGCCTTGACAGAGTTCAAAATAGACTTTGTAGCTTAGTGAGGGATACCCCTTTCTCTTTCCTGCAATCTTTTTCCCACAGAAGAGACGTTTCAAGCCAGTCTCTATTTTATCGTTATTTCCATGGCAAGTGCTCGTCTGAACTCCAATTTATTGCCCCCTCTCACCAAACTTTCACGAAAAACACCCGTCTAGGTGAAACCACTGTCAATAATTTTCCTCACTCTTTATCTGTGCCTAAACCAAAACGTAGATTCAACGAACAAAGCTTCTTAGAACTGCACGGTTATGGAACTCTTTTCCGTTTGCCTGTTTTTTACCTGACTACGATTTGGTTATCTTCAAGTCCAACGTAAACAAATTCTTGATGAGCCGTCCCCTTAAGTAATCCAATTTATCAAATTTCCACTACTAACGATTACTATGTTATCCCATTGACTACTGTACACTCAATAACCCTTATCCTCGAGTGACACCTATGTAAAAAAAAAAAAAAAGAAAAGAAAACCTGCCAGGATTCTCCTCTTCTTCGAGCAGCGTTAGATAAATCAGCTAGTATTTCATAACTATAGTTTTATAAACTTTTATGAAGTTCTATTGATTTTAGCTTGAAGATATTAACCTCATTGTCCCCCCGTCTGGAAATCACAGACTGGGTTTGAGGCGAGACATTTGCGAACACAGCTTCGATCAAAAATGACATTATCGAGTTGTGCAAGTCAATTGCTTTAGTTTGCCTTCTTCGGTGGACAACAACGATTTCCATTCACGGAATGACCACGAAATTAATAATCGAAAAATAATGCAAATCTATTAGGTTGAACTTCGTATTATATAAGAACAGCGTGAAATGTCCGACATTATTATAGAAATAACGAACGAGAAATGTTTTTGTTGAACGTTTATTTTCAGATTAATAAACGCTTAGAAAGAAAAAGGAAAACTAGTATTAATTCGGAGAACACATGAATGTTTATAAAGTAACAAAAAATAATAGAAAAAGGGGGATTCGTGTGGGGCTAAAACGGAGAAAATTTAAGAGCCAGGTACGCACTAAAATGGAGTACTGTTGCCACATCTGGGTAGGAACATCTTGGCACACCATATCCTGCCTTGATAGAGTTCAAAACCGGTTTCAAAACCTATGCCAGGAGGCACATAAAATACCTTCATGTGAAATTTCGAGTCCATAGGGAACGAACTCACACACAGACAGACAGACAGACAGACAGACAGACAGACACACACACACACACACACACACACAAAGTCCCTTTTATATAATAGTAGGTAGAAATAATGATGCTTTCTTTTCAGAGATTTTATTGAATGACAAATTTGAGAGTTTATCAATCTAG
>NW_027633267.1:20000-22500 GCF_053919585.1 Euprymna scolopes
TCGCTCTTCTCCTAGCTCTCTTTGCAGCATTTTCAACATGGAGGGTCCTCTCGCTGATGATAATCCCCTGGCGTATCATTTTCCTCCAGGCAGTTCTGTCAGCTGCAGAGGCTTCCCATGTATTCCTGTCCACCGAGAGAGCCTTCATGTCACGCTTGCAGACATCCCTGTAGCGAAGGTGGGGTCGCCCCCTCTTTCTTGAGCCTGAGGCAAGCTCGCCATAGAGAAGGTCTTTAGGGATGCGCCCATCATCCATCCTGCGTACATGGCCCAGCCAGCGAAGACGTCGCTCACGCAGTAGGGAGTAAATGGATGGGATGCCCGCTCTCTGCAGAACATCAGTATTACTCACTCTGTCCTGCCACGTGATACCAAGTATCCTACGTATACACCTCATATGGAAGACCTGGAGTTTCCTCTCTTGTGTTGAGTATGTAGTCCAGGATTCACTCCCATACAGTAGAACACTGAGGATGCACGCTCTGTAGACGGTCATCTTGGTGGAGGTGGTAAGGTGCCTGTTTTCCCAGACTCTTTTAGTTAGTTTAGAGAAGGTTGTAGATGCCTTTCCAATCCTTTTGTTTAGCTCCACGTCCAATGAGAGGGTGTCTGAAGTAGTGGAGCCTAGATATTGAAACTGGCGTACGACCTCTAGTGGTGTGCCTTGGATTGTGATGCTGGGTGGGGAGGCGGTTGCTTGTCCCATGACTTGAGTTTTCTTCTGGCTGATGGTGAGACCGAACAGGCTGCAAGCATTAGCAAACCTGTCCATCAGTCTTTGAAGACCATCTTCCTGATGCAATTCTATAGCTGCATCATCGGCAAACAGCATGTCTCTTATCCGAACTGTCCTGGTCTTTTTCCTGGAGCGGAGTCTGGCGATGTTGAAGAGACCACCATCTGACCTGAAGTGCAAGCAGATACCATCCGTTGTGTTCTTGAAAGCATGCTTCAGGAGTAGGGAGAAGAAGATGCCGAAGAGTGTTGGGGCCAACACACAACCCTGTTTGACACCACTCCTCACCCCGAACTCAGCAGATATGCCACCGTTAAATTGCACAGTGCTCCTCATGCCATCATGAAAGGATCTTATGTTGCTGAGGAGTTTTGGTGGGCATCCGATCAGTGGGAGAATTTTGAATAGTCCATCTCTGCTCACGAGATCGAATGCCTTGGTCAGGTCTATGAAGGCAACATACAGAGGCTGGTTTTGCTCTCTGCACTTCTCTTGCAGTTGGCGTAGGGAGAAGATCATATCGATTGTTGATCTCTCTGAACGAAAACCGCATTGAGATTCTGGGTAGATTCGGTCGGCAAGAACGTTTAGTCGCAGTAATACTATACGTGCGAATAGCTTGCCAACGAAACTCAACAGTGAGATACCGCGGTAGTTGTTGCAGTCACTGCGGTCCCCTTTGTGTTTGTAGAGAGTGATGATATTTGCGTCTCTCATGCCCTGAGGCACTGAGCCTTCTCTCCAACACTGTATCAGAAGACTATGGAGGGGCTCAAGCAGGCTAGCCTTTCCACTTTTTAAGACCTCTGCTGGAATATAGTCCTTTCCTGAGGCTTTTCCTGATGGCAGTCTGTCTATTGCCCAGGATAGTTCTTCTATGGAAGGCTCCTCATCGAGCTCATGCATCAGTGGTAGACGATCAATGGCATCCAGGGCGGACTGATGTACCATGTTTTCCCTGGAGTAAAGCTCGGTGTAGTGTTCAACCCATCTGTCTAGCTGTTTAACTTTGTCTAGTATGGGTTCATCCGATTTAGACTTCAGTGAAGCAGTTTTGTTAATTATGGGTCCTGTAGCTCTCCTGATCCCGTTATACATATTTTTTATATTTCCTGTATCAGCTGCATGCTGAATAGACTTGGAGAGCTCCATCCAGTAGTTGTTTGCAGCTTCTCTTACAGCCTTTTGAACTGCCCTTTTGGAAAGCCTCAGTGCAGCCAGCGATGTAGGAGATGGGTTGGCCTTGTATGAGAGCAAGGACAAACGCTTTGCCTCAATCAGAGGGTTGAGTGTAGCAGAGTTGGCATCATACCAGTCATTGCATTTGCTACCTGTCCTCCTCCCAAAGACTTTGAGAGCTGTAGAGTGGATGGCATTTTTCAGTGTTTCCCACTGTTCAGATGCAGTCCGAGTGTTATCTCCTTTGAAGGTGGAGGTTAACATCACGTTGAATTTCGCATTGCGATCTGAGTATGTGGTCTTGCTAACATCAATACTGGCAACACCCTCCTGTTTAGTGTGGTAGAAATCTTTGGGTTGAAGTTTGACTGCTGCATATTAGGGAATGATCTGTATCACAATCAGCACTGTGGTAGGCTCTAGACATCAGAAAATGTTTGAGTTACCTTCGTCTAGTAATGATTAGATCGAGCTGGTGCCAATGCCCTGATCTGGGATGTCTCCAGGACACTCTGTGATGCGGTCTGGCAGCAAAGAATGTGTTGGTAATGCAGAGGTCATAGTAGGCACAGAGTTCTAGAAGGC
>NW_027633267.1:27500-32500 GCF_053919585.1 Euprymna scolopes
CATATATATAATTATACATATATGTATACATATATATATTTATATTATATATGTGCACATATATATATCTATACATATATGTATACATATATATATTTATACGTATATGTATACATATATATATTTATATTATATATGTATACATATATATATTTATACATATATGTATACATATATATACTTATACATATATGTATATAATATATACATGCATATATATGCATACATGTATACATATATATCTATATATTTATACATATATGTATACATATATATTTATATTATATATGTATACATATATATATTTATACCTATATATACTTATACATATATACTTATACATATATGTATATACATATATATACATACATATATGTATATACATATATATACATACATATATACATACATATATATGCATACATGTGTACATATATATACATACATATATACATACATATATATGCATACATGTATATATATACACATATATATATACATATGTATGCATACATGTATATATACACATATATATATACATATGTATGCATACATGTATATATATATATATACACATATATATATACATATGTATGCATACATGTATATATATACATGTATGCATATATATGTATGTGTATATATATATACACATACATATATATATACATATATATACATACATATATACATATATATATGCATACATGTATATATATACACATACATATATATACATGCATATATACATACATATATACATATATATATGCATACATGTATATATATACACATACATATATATATACATGCATATATACATACATACATGTATAAATATACATACATGGATATATATATGTACATATATGCATATATACATACGTATATGCATATATATACATATACATACCAACGTACATATATATATATACATATATATACACATACATGCATATATATATAGATACATACATATATATACATGCATACATATATATACATACATATATACATACACACATAAATGCCAGATATACATATATACATACATACGTACATATATACATACATACGTACATATATACATACATAAATATATACATATATATACACATTAATATATATATATACATATATACATTCATACATATATGTACTTATATACACATACATACATACATATATGGATGCACATATGAATATATATACATACTTACATGCATAAATACATACATATATGCATATATATATACGTACCTACCTGCATAAATATATACATAGGTATATATACATAAAAATATACATTCATACACATATGCATATATATATACATATATGCATATGTATATATATAAAACACACATATATACATACATATATTAATATATATATACATACATATATTAATATATGCGTATATACACATACATATATATACATACATATATGCATATATATATATATCCATACATATATACACATACATATATGCATATATATATAGATATATCCATACATTTATACACATACATATATACATACATAAATGCATTTATATATATAAATATATATATACATCCATAAATACATACATAAATGTATATATACATATATATATATACATACCTAAATGCATATATATACATACATATATACATACCTAAATGCATATATATACATACATATATACATACCTAAATGCATATATATGCATACATATATACATACATGAATGCATATATATACATATATATATACATCCATATATACATACATATATACATACATGCATATATATACATATATACATACATGCATATATATACATATATACATACATGCATATATATACATATATATATACATACATGCATATATATACATATATATATACATACATGCATATATATACATATATATACATCCATATATACATATATATACATCCATATATGCATATATATATATACATCCATATATGCATATATATATACATATATATATACATCGATATATGCATATATATATACATATATATACATCCGTATATGCATATATATATACATATATATACATCCGTATATGCATATATATATACATATATATACATCCATATATGCATAGATATACATATATATACACATCCATCCATATGTGCATATATATATATACATACATATATAGATCCATATATGCACATATATATATACATATATATATATACATATATATACATATATATACACATACATCCATATATTCATATATATACATATATACATACAAATATGCATATATATACATATATAGATACACATATGGATATATATACACATATATACATATATGCCTGCATATATATATATATACACATATATACATATAAATATAATAATATATACATATATACATACATATATGCATATAAATATATACATATATACATACATAAATGCCTATAAACATGTACATACCTATATGAATACAAATATATACATACATACATACATGTATGCATATATACATACTTATATGCATATATATACATATATGCATATATATATACATATATACATGTATGCATATGCATACATATATACATACATACATATATGCATATATATATATACATACATATATGCATATATAAATACATACATACATATATGCATATATATATATACATACATATATGCATATATAAATACATACATACATATATGCATATATATACATATATACACATAGTCATATATATACATACATACACATAGTCATATATATACATACATACACATAGTCATATATATACATACATACACATAGTCATATATATACATACATACACATAGTCATATATATACATACATATATATACATACATATATGCATTTATATATACATACATACACGTATGTACATATATACATACATATATATACATACATATATGCATATACATATACATACATACATACACGTATGCCTATATATACACACATATATATACATACATATATGCATATATATATACATACACGTATGCATATATATATACATACATGTATATATATACATACATATATATATATATATGTATACATATATATATGCATGTAAATAAGGGAGTAGTCATCAACCATGTGTATTTTTTAACCTTATTTTATTATTCCGTTTTCGTGTTTTTTATTGAGAATTATGTTTGGATCATTGTAATAATGTTTTTAAGTCATTGAAATCGTTTACGTACGTTTCAGACAGTCTGATGCGTCCTCGTCAGAAATTATTTTCAAATGTGTAAAAATGGCGATTTTCGTAGTTAGGTTGAAGTTTTTCCAAGGGGTTGAGGCTTGCAAGTGTTTATACTACTTTGTGTGCTGAAATGTTATTGCTTTTTTTTTTGTTGTGTCCAGGGAGATTTTGACATCCCTGTAGTCAGTCGCTATCTCTTTCTTCTAATGTGTTTTTCTTTTCGTTTAGGGTGTATAGGTTGGGTGTGTGTGTGTGTGTGTGTGTGTGTGTGTGTGTGTGTGTGTGCGCGCGTGTGTGTTTATGTGTGTGTGCGTGTGTGTGTTTGCTTTTATTGGTTTGGGAATGTGTATATTGTTTTATAGTATTTGGGGGTTATTTGCTTTCTTAAGAAGGCGGCTGTGGTCCGAGGTCGTTACTAATGTGTATGTGTGGGGAGGGGGGACTGGCTCTTCTGAAGTAAGGGTAGGGGTTCTTTCATTCTATTTTCATATTTATTTTGTGGATGCTTGGATTTTAGTATTGTGATTTTTCGTTTTAGTCTTATATTAGGTTTGTTTAGAAAGAGGGGTGTATTTAAAATAGGGGATATATGTATATATATGTCTATATATATACATGTATATATATGTATATATATATGTATATATATACATATATATATACATATATATACATGTATATATATACATGTATATATATACATGTATATATATACATGTATATATATACATGTATATATATACATGTATATATATGTATATATATACATGTATATATATACACGTATATATATATGTATATATATATACATGTATATATATGTATATATATATGTATATATATACATGTATATATATGTATATATATGTATATATACATGTATATATATATGTATATAAACATGTATATATATATGTATATATATACATGTATGTATATGTATATATATATACATGCATGTATATATATGTATGTATACGTGGTTATACATGTATATATATACATGTAAATATATGTATATACATACATGCAAATATATGTATATATACATGTATATAAATGCATATCTTTATATATGTCTATATATGTATATGTATATATATACATTTATATATATGTATATATATACATGTATATATATGTGTATATATATGTGTATACATATATGTGTATATATGCATGTATGAATATACGTATATATATATATGTATATATGTATATATATGTATACATGTATATATATATATGTATACATGTATATATATATATATGTATACATGTATATATATATATGTATACATGTATATATATATGTATACATGTACATATATATATGTATAAATGTACATGTACATATATATATGTATAAATGTACATATATATAGGTATACATCGGTATATAGATAGGTATACATGGGTATATATATATATGTATACATGTACATATATATATGTATAGATGTACATATATATGTATACATGTATATACATGTATGTATATATGTATATATATATATTTATCATGTATATATATTTATACATGTTAATATATATGTATATATGTATTAATGTATATATATATGAATAAATGTATATATATACATATATATAGAGAGGTATATATATATATGTGTATATATATGTATATATATGTGTATATATATGTATATATCTATATGTAAATATCTACATGTATATATATACCTGTATATATACAAGTTATGTATATACATATACACATATAT
>NW_027633267.1:42500-45000 GCF_053919585.1 Euprymna scolopes
TCTGGGCATGCACTCATCCACTACTTCCCTGCCCCGGCGCTTGACGTTTCAGGCAACTACTATGGATATGTCAAGAATAAATTCTCAGCGACTGGCAATTCGGGAGCCCCCTGCAGTCGGGGGTGCTGTCGTTGCTCGGCAGGGCCCGCGTTCTAGGCAGGCGCGCCCCGGTCGACATCCTGCTACTGCCTCCCCACTACACCTGGCCTGCTGGAATGTCCGCTCCCTTGGGGTGACTTCCTCTCTTGACAGTTTTCATCCTCGGAAGTCTGCTGTTATCGACCTGGAATTACTCCGGTTGGGGGTGGATGTCTCAGCACTAGGCGAGACATGGCTCACTGGAAATGGCTCCATACGTGAAGCTAACTTCACATTTTACTGGACTGGCTACCCTGACTTGGAGAGACCAAAACATGGAGTGGGTTTTGCCATCTGCAACAAGCTGCTCAGCTTTGTCGAAACTCCCGTCGCCATCTCTCCCAGATTAATGTCACTACAGCTACACACCACCTCTGGTCCAGTGTCCCTATTGTCTGCCTACGCCCCAACCCTCACCTCGCCGGATGACCAGAAAGATGCTTTCTATCTCCAGCTGAGTGAGACCCTCTCCAAAATCGACCGCGGTCACCGCATAATCATCCTGGGTGATCTCAACGCTCGAGTAGGCAGTAACACCAATGCCTGGCCTGATGTCCTGGGTCCTCACGGAGTGGGCTCTATGAATGAAAATGGACAGCGTCTTCTGGAACTCTGTGCTACACACAGGCTGTGCATCCCATCAACCTTCTTTAAGGGCTCACCGTGGTCGAAGATGACATGGCAAACACCCACGCTCTAAGCGCTGGCACCAGCTGGACCATGTGATCACTCAAAAGAAGCACCTCCAGGATATCATCCACTGCAGGACAATGCACTCTGCGGACTGTGACACAGACCACTCACTTGTGCGCTGTAAGCTTAAACTAAAGCCAAAGAAAATCCACCTGTCTTGCTCAAAACCACTTTCAACGCTCAATGTTCTTGCTACTAAGTCCAAGGAGAAATGCCAACATTTTCAAGCTTCAATACAATCCACCTTTGTCCAGTCTGCACCCCCTCAGGATGCTGCCTCTGCCTGGCTGCGGATTCGTGACACTGTTGGAGTTTGCGCACTCTCCAGTTTTGGTAGACGTACAGTAAAGCAGCCGGACTGGTTCAGACACCACGCGGACACACTCCATCAAGCACTAGCAGAAAAGCGAGCGGCAAGACTGGCTGTGATGCAGGACCCCTCTCCTCAAGCTACTAGCCTCTGGAAGCAGAGCCGCTCAAAAGTGCAGCGCCTAACTCGAGAGGCTAAACACAACTATTGGAGTGACATCTCCAAGCGTGCTGAAGACTGCTCTGCCACCGGCAACACCGGTGGCATGTACCAAGCTCTGAAAGAGGCTCTAGGTCCTCCTGTGAAGAAATCATCTCCTTTGCGATCTCTGACCGGAGAACTACTCACCAATCCTGATGATCAGCTTGACCGTTGGGTGGAGCACTACAGCTCACTGTATGCTCAACCTGTAGCAGCTAGTGAGGCTGCTATAATAGCTGCTGTTCCCCAACTACCAGTCCTCCATGAGCTAGATTACGACATCACCATCGATGAAGTACACAAGACCATCAAGCTACTGAGGAACAACAAAGCCCCCGGCGTGGATGGGCTACCTTCAGAAATCTTCAGATGCGGTGGTGACTCACTAACTGAGGAACTCCATCATCTCTTCTCAATCTGCTGGAATGAAGGTACTATTCCCGATGAACTTCGTAACGCCAACATAGTTACCCTGTATAAGAACAAAGGGTTTCGCTGCGACTGCAACAACTACCGTGGCATATCTCTACTTTCCCAGCCTGGAAAGATCTATGCCCGCTTAGTCCTGCCACGTCTCCAGATTATTGCCAACAGAATTCTTCCTGAGAGTCAATGTGGCTTTCGACCTGGCCGCTCTACCACTGACATGATCTTTTCTGTTCGTCAGATCCAGGAGAAATGCATTGAGCAAGGCCGTCCTCTCTATGCAGTTTTCGTTGACTTGACGAAGGCCTTTGATTATGTTAGCAGATCAGGGCTATTTCTAGTCCTCCGTCTACTGGGCTGCCCTCCCAAACTCCTGAAAACCATACAAGAATTTCACGATCAGATGAAGGCTACAGTACAGTTTGAGGGCTCTCGTTCTAAAGAGTTCCCCATCTCTTGTGGTGTCAAGCAAGGCTGCGTGTTAGCTCCTACTCTGTTCGGAATATATTTCTCAGCTGTTCTGCGCCGAGCCTTCCCAAACCCAACTGGAGTGCTCCTTCACACTCGCAGTACTGGAGGCCTATTCAACCTGGCCAGGCTACGCTCAAAAACTATGGTTAACCGCGTACAGATCCGTGAACTCCTGTACGCTGATGATGCTGCCTTCATTGCCAACTCGGAGGTTGAGCTTCAGGCAATGTGCTCCTCCTTTGCTTCTGCCTGCGAGGAGTT
>NW_027633267.1:52500-55000 GCF_053919585.1 Euprymna scolopes
ACATATATGTATATATATGTATATATATACATATATGTATATATATATGTATATATATACATATATGTATATATATATGTAAAGATATACATATATGTATACGCTTGTTTACAGTTGTTACATGGGATGGAATATATACCGGCATCGGATGTGAGGGTTTTGGGAGAGTGCTTGGTAGTTTTTAATATCTGTTTTATGGTTGATATTTAAAATCAATAGAAAAAGATTTTGATACTTTTAATAAATCCGTAAAGAAACTTATCGGAAAGGATAAAAAATGGATAATTAACATAGAATACCACCCCACTATTCCTATATTATACGGCCTCCCAAAAATACATAAAGAGAACGCCCCTATAAGACCTATAATATCAAACATTGGAAGCGTCACCCATAAATTAGCACGAGCTATTGCCCAAATTTTAACTCCACTAATGGGCACCATCAGCACTTCACATATCAAAAACTCTGGTGACCTCCTAAATAGAATAAAAAATATGGACATGCAAAATAAAACCATGCATAGTTTAGACATAATTTCCCTGTACACCAATATTCCAATCAAAAAATGCCTTAATCTACTCCACAAGCACTTAATCAAAATTAAAGCCGACCTACCTTTTTCCTCAGATACACTAATACAAATTATAAAACTCATCACTGATAGAACCTACTTTCAATTTAATAATTCTTACTATAGACAGAAATTTGGACTCCCTATGGGTAACCCCCTTAGTGGTGTACTAGCCTGCTTATTCTTAGAATTCTTAGAAACCAACTCTTTTAAACACAGACTTCCTATAAACTCCACATATTTTAGATATATAGATGACATTTTTATTTTTCTCCCTAAAAACACACAAATAGAACAAATTAGAAATAAATTAAATTCAGTGGAACCATCTATAAATTTTACACATGAATCCGAACAAGACCACTCCCTAGCTTTTCTAGACATATTCCTCATCAGATCAGAAACTGATCTGAGTTTCAAAGTACATAGAAAGACCACACACAAAAACGACTATATTCATTACTACACACCACAATGATAAAATAAAGACGGGCATGATTATAGGGTTTTTCTTACGTGCCTTTAGAATATGCAGTCCCCAATATCTTAATGATGAATTTCAATATATTACGAATGTTTTAAGAAAACTACAGTATCCATCCTATTTCATTTCTTACGCAAAGAAAAAAGCTACGAAAACACACTATAACATAAACACACAGAAAAATAAAACAGATACCTCACTATTAAACAGACATCTTTTCATTCCCACCCACACCAAAAATACAAACATCTACGACACTCTTAATAGACTTGGTTTTCACCTGATACAAACAACTTCCTCAACCATAAAACAGACATTAAAAACTACCAAGCACTCTCCCAAAACCCTCACATCCGATGCCGGTATATATTCCATCCCATGTAACAACTGTAAACAAGCGTACATAGGTGAAACACAACGAAATTGTAATTAAGACGTAACGAGCACAGAAGAGATATAAGGAATGGTAACGCCCTAAATGCACTCTTTTGCCATTGTGCAGAACACGATCACTCATTTAATTTAGATCAAGCGAAAATTATTAAATACGTGATAGATAGAGCTAAAAGAAGACTTTTAGAATCAGCACTAATTTTGAATACTAATACTATTACGCAAAGAAAAGGCTTCTACCATTTAACCCCTAGCATAGGGAAAATAATAATCAAAGAGCAAGGTATCAGGGTGGATCCTGGCTAGCCGTTTTTCTTTGAATGTTTCAGGAAAATGAATAGTTTCGAAGAAGAAAGAAAAAAAAAAAAAAAGAAATGTACATATTTATTTTAATGAATTTTAAAAGTGTATAGATAGACATCAAACAACCTTCCCATACGCACACATATTCGTCCTTTCCCGATATGGGTTGGATTTTAAAAAACTGTCTTTTTTCGCACGATCTATGACTTTTTCTTTTATCACATTTTTATTTCAATTATCCTGAAGATGTCCTCTGAATCAAGAACGAAACGTTGATTTTTTAATAATTTCATTCGGTCTTTTTTTCTATTTTTTCTTTAAACATATGTATATATGTGTGTATATGTATATATATATGTATATATATATATGTATATATATGTGTCTATATAAATGTATATATACATTTATATGTATATATGTATACATATATATGTATGTATATCTGTATATATAAATTTATATATATATGTGTCTATATACATGTATATATATATTTATATATGTATATATATATATGTATATATATATTAATATCTGTATATATATATGTATATATATGTATATATGTGTATATATGTATATATATATGTATATATATACGTATATATATACGTATATATATGAATATATATATGAATATATATATGAATATATATATGCATATATATATGTATATATATATATGAATATATATATGAATATATATATGTATATATCTTTATGTATATATATATGTATATATA
>NW_027633268.1:0-60000 GCF_053919585.1 Euprymna scolopes
CTCCAAAATTCTCTTCGGCATGGTTGCAATTAAGGTTTTTATCAGTTGCGAGGGAATTCTATCCCATGTACTGAAAGAAAGTTTCATTATCGAATCATACTGTGTTCCATCCTTGAACATTTCTTTTGCAATCTATCCCCAAAATTTCAAATCGGATTGAGGACAGGAGAACATGCTGGATGATCTAACAATGCTGTGCAAAAAAGCAAAAAAACAAAAAAATGGTTAATTTTTTAAAACTTTGACCCCTATTATGACCCCTTACAATTTATAATTTCGGGCTCAAATTACTTTATTAAGTTAGATCCAGGTTCAAGGAACCTATATCTAAAATTTCAAGTGTCTAGACCCAAAATTGTCGGAGGAGTTTGGTAGAGTTCTTAAATGTCAAATCGTTGAAATTTGACCCCTTAACAGCCAAATTTCTGGCTGACACCCGTCACATCGATTTTCCCAAATCTCAGTACCCGGTATTTCACCGAGTCTATAGACTAAAAATTGACAGAGTTATTGCGTAGGGAAATGTACACAGACAGACAGACACACAGACACACAGACATACAGACAGACAGACAAACAAACATGTTCACTTTTATATATATATATAATATATTTGTAATATATATAATATATATACGTAATATTAAATATAATATATGCATGTAATATATGTGTGTTTAATATATAGTATCTATATGTGACATATACTATTTATACGAAATATATATAATATATATATGTAATACATATGATATAATATATATATACATTATATATATACAACGTTTATAATGTATATATAAAATATATAATATATATAATATATATATATATATATATATATATATATATATATATATATATATAAGGCTATCCTGAGATTAAGTTGCACCTTAAGAAAAACGTGAAATATTGTAAATTTTCGAATTTAAAAGTGAGGACTTGTACAGTGAAAAGTTGATCGCAAATGTAATATATCAAAAAAGAAGATTGCAATATTAATACGCTTTAAATCATCTTTAAAAAGCCTTTGGTGAGTTTGATATCCAATTCCTACCAATAATCAATATGATCATTTTTCAGTTTATATTTGATTTTTTCCAAGGGCGTGCAATAAGTAATGCCCCTGACCCACTTCCATTTTTGTGATCTGGCTGACCTTTTGCATGTGCAATGATTTATATATCTACGAATTATGTGGCAAATTACAGCTCTGAAATACTTGTGGTTTCTGTTTTACAGGGGTTTGAACTGAATCAGATGTGAAATGGAGCCTGTTGAATGTCGAGCAGTGATCCGGTGTTTGTATTTGAAAGGACACACACCACAGGAGACTTTTGATGAAATGAAAGAAACTTATGGTGATAATGCCTCATCATATGAGCTTGTAAAACGCTGGCATAGTGAATTCAAACATGGTCGGAAGTCGGTGAAAACAGCTCCCAGACATGGTTGCCCCCCTTCTGCCCTTTATGAGCCACCTTTCCGTTCAGTTGAGTCTGCCATTATCGAAGATCGGCGCATTACTATTTGCCAAATAGCCCAAGATGTCAAGATTAGTATAGCGTCTGTGGAAACTATCATTCATGACCGTTTGCATATGCATAAGGTGTCTGCCAGATGGATTCCCAGGTTGCTCACACCATTCCAGAAGCGAGAACGCGCCGAGTGCTCGAGAATTAATTTGAAGATGTGCCAAGAAGAGTAGTCAAAATTTTTCAAAAGATTGATTAAACAGAATGAAACCTGGGCCCATCACTATGATCCAGAGACCAAAACCCCGTCAATGCAGTGGAAGGACTTGGACGCACCACCTCCAAAGAAGGTAAGTGTACAGCCCCCTCCCCCGCTGGCAAGGTCATGCTCCCAGTCTTCTGAGACCAGGACGGAGTAGTGATGACAGAGTTTCTGGCAAAGGGTACCACAGTTACAAGAACCTATTATGCTTCACTTTTGAGGAAATTAAGGGAAACTATCAAAATCAAGAGGCGGGGCAAGATCAGCAAAGGTACCCTCCTCCTGCAGGACAACGCTCCGGTCCACAACGCGCATGTTTCCAGATCAGAAGCACGGGCGTGTGGTTATGAAATCCTTCCCCATCCTCCCTATTCTCCTGACCTTCTACCCTATGATTTTCACCTCTTCCCAGCCATGATTTTTTTTTTTAAAGGACAGCGTTTCCCCGATGATGCAGCCTTGACTTCTGAAGTCACGTCGTGGTTGGAGGACCAGCATGGGGTTTTCTTCAAAAACGGTCTCCAGAGCTGCATTATACGATGAGAGAAATGCATAACTCTGGGTGGTTCTTATGTAGAGAAAGACTAATATCTGTGCCACGTTTCATTGCTCTACTTCTATGGGAAGTGGGTCAGGGGCATTACTTATTGCACACCTCTCGTAATATACTTATTTAAAATCTATCCAAAGAAGCAGTTTTCAGTGATTAAAAAAGCACACACTGTTGCTTTATTTAGTTAGGATATTTGCGGGTAAAAATTCCAAGAAGATAGAATGTTCAAGAGAAGGGGTTTTTCTCAACGATTTAGAGGTGCAGGACCGCAAATTCTTTCAAACAGATAGGAAGAAAAGTTCCTCAGAGCCTTCTCCGTAACTTAGGGGGGGATGCAAACAAAAACAGATCAGTGATAGAAAGGTTTAAGAAGTATGATTAAAAAGATGTATAGCCATAAAAGTGCTACACGGGTCTGAAGCCGACAAGAAAAAAAACCCATCGGAATTCACAAAAAATCACAGGAAAATTCGACACCTAATGATTGAGCTAAAATTGTTTGGCCTGACACATATACCTTTGAAGTAAGTTAATATCTCTTTTTTCTACATTTGAAAGAGACAATTGAAACTTTAATGTGACGACACATCCATGACATCTCTTAAATAATTGTATCAAATTTTCATTTTTTATCAGATTTTTCGCATCCCGTGGAGTGGTCATTGTGTGCCCCAGGGAAGTAGACACATTTAATTCTTATTGTGTCGTTTCCCCTTTCAAATTGGGAAGAGAAACGTAATGGCTTGAGGTTGCATTGCATTTTCGGGCACTGGACTGGAGTAAACATATTAGAACAGAAGGAACTCTATAATTTTATACTGGACGAGTTTTACCAAATCTTGTTGACTACAATATTCAATAATATAATTCAGAATCATGTAATCTTCTAAGAAGATTATACTCCATGCTATAGGTCAAAATTTCATTAAAAATGATATTACAGTGATGAAATCCCGTTTAAACTTTCTGGTCAAATTTTTGGATAAGAGTGAAAATGTACACATGTACATAACAAATAAGAGACCTTACTTCATGAAGAGTAGCAGAAAATAGATCCTACTACCTGGAAAAAATTAGCCAATACTATGCAAAAACAAATTAAAAGCTAATATAAAGACAAAATAAGGGCATGCCAAATATTTAAAACTGTTAAAATATTTACTCCACTTTTATTACGCGTTTAAGTATATTTTTAGATAATAATTTGGATTTTAATTAGTCCTGCATAATTTTGACAAAGTTTGTATATGATATAAGGCCCTGAATCCTGCCCTTATTTTTCAATGTTTCGAATTTTTAATATTTAAGTTATAATTAAATAAAAAGTAAATTGAAATATAATACGATCAAAGGACGCTGGATGTTGCTATTCACTATTCCTATCATTATATTCTTGTTCAGCTTCGTTCAGGGTTTCCCACATTGATGATCTTTTTAGAACCGGATTTAAAGGTGGAATAGCTCAAAACATTACTGCGTTGAAAAGGCCTTATGCGCTTTAAAAAAAATGATGCTTAAAAAATTTTTGTAGGAGTAATATGTTTTTAAAATTACAGACCACGTTATTAGCTTTTTAACATCACATGTGTACATACATACACGCACAGACATATACCTACATATATGATTATAAGTGTGTAAATAGATGTATATAGATATATATGTATTATTGCCAGGCATCTAAGCAAACTGGATTTGTAACACGTGTGGTCGCGTTCTCCTTTCAAAAGGACGATTTGTGAGCCACCTAAAATCTCACAGTAACAGACCATCGTCATTCAACGTTCCACATGGACCTCACAGCACAGTGTGTGTAATGTGCAGTAAGGTATGCAACTCTACATCTTGATTGAGAAGGCACATGGCTGTGCACAAAGACAGCATTCCCCATCCGGATCCAATCAACCTCGTTAAGACATTGAACTTGGTGTGCCATATATGCCATCGTCCATGTAAAAAAAACTGCCGGCCTTAAAAGTCACCGGAGAACACAGGAGCGGATGCAGTACATAAATCTTGAGATTGAAAACTATCTGTGAAGATGCTGCTATACTCACGCACACATACTCAGACACACACACACAGATACACCATTTTCCATTACACTTTATATAGTACGCTACTCCTTCATCTTAGAATTCCCCCAACAACATCAACATTTTCATTGATTTATTTCGTTCGTGATGTGTCCCACACTAGACGTCGCATTCCCATTATATTAGCTGATGTGAAACTTTGGGCTTCGAAATACCTTGGTATAAAGTGTCACTTCTATCCCTCAACTATATATGTGCATACCTTTATTAAATAAATGAACCGTTCTATACTCACGAGTAAATAGTTTTTGTGGCTTCAGTTTCTCTATTCTTGTTTCCTATATAAGATCGAAAGAAAATTTGTTGAACTTTATATTATCCTGAGAAGTCTCCTCTTATAGAATTAAATTTACTCTACATTGCTAACTCTCAAAAGTATATATAAATACATGTATATAAATATATACGAATATATATATATATATATATATATATGTGTGTGTGTGTGTGTGTGTGTGTGTGTTGCAAGTTGATGTCTTGTTTCCCCACCAAAATATAGTCGTTTCAGTGATTTTATTGTCATTACTTTAGGTACTTATCTAACATGACAGTTTATTATTCTAAGCATAAATATGTCGTTGATGTAATGCATATTTCTATTTACATTATATTTGTTCGGCATGACATTTCCTTCTGAGTAGATGTCGCATTTAGATACGATATAAAAGTTATATTTAATGAATAAAACAACGGTTGGAAATATTGTAATGTAAACGGTAAACATAAGTAAAACCTCCTATATATATATATATATATATATATATATATATATATATGTGGGGGGTGTATATATATACACATGTATAACCATATTTTATATATCTAATTTCAACATTTTAGAACCAACTATTCAGAGACGATGTGGGAAAGATTTCTCGCGTATACACAGAATAGGATAGACGTAGGGATTTATGTCAGACGAACAAAATATCAGATTTTGTAGTAGAATACTTGAAGAATTGTCATAGTTGATGCAGAGGAATCAATTACCAAAAAGAAGCTCAAAGGCTAGTCTAGGATCAAGGTTAACAACTGGATTGTAAGACAGTATTGTGGTGATTTATAATTGTAAGAAATTGAGTAGAATTCGGTTATCTAAAAATACTCAACAAAATAACATTTTTTTACAGTAGACTGCAAATCTATCACGTAATAGTAAGCACTTTAGCAGCATTGCGGTATTTGTGTAGACGAGTAGTTCTAGAAAAATCAATTTTATATATCAGAAGCTCCTTTAATGTAAGGTGCAGAGAGATACAGGAAAGGGAAGAGAAAGAAACATATATATATATATATATATATATATATATATATATATATATATATAGATGCAGAGAGAGAGAGAGAGCGAGAGAGAGAGAGAGAGAGGCGAGAGAAATGTATAAAAATATACGTTGATATATTGCGGACTTGTGTCCGAAAATTTTTATTATATTGTTTTCTGAATATTTAGTTTACAATGCTCCAATTTGTGACATAGATTATTTTAATTTGTACAAGTTATTGATTAGGTTTTGATTTGCTTAATGCCCAAAATTTACAAAAACGTTTATTTTGGCTTTCGTAAGTCGACTATACACGTTTATTTTTCTCCGCATGCTCTAATTAAAGGCTATAGGTAAAAGAAGGTTATTTTTGCAGATGATGTATTGTCGGGATTATTTCACAAACAATAAGAGGACGGGGTAAGAAAGCCAGTGTAAGGGCTGGCAACGAAATGGTGATGTTGCTTACAAGCTGTCTTTTCTTGTAATGGTAACAATTAACTGGTAACGTTTGCCGAACAACAGTAACGAGGTAATCAGTCTAAGAGCCGCCAACCGACTAGCAAGTTATGTAACTAGCTTCTTAACTAATCACTAACCCGTAGTGAGACAACTCCTTTTATACATACTAACTGTCAGTGGCGAGAATTCCAACGTGATTTCCAACGAGATTAGAATGTCTATTTAACTTAGTAGGAAATAGACACCCAGTTTTTTCAGTACCGGCAAAACAGCAGTTCAGTGTCTTTTCTTCCCTCCGACCCACCCCCGGTAAGACAAATCAATTTACAATCTTACAGTATACGTATCGAACAAGGTTATGCGTATACCGTACTTCGAGGTAATTGAACCAAATCTGGGGGCAATTGTGCTAACTAAAAGAAAGTTATCTTTATAGACGTGGTTGCCCAAAGAGCACTTTTAGCTAGCTGGCGCAATTACCCCAACTTGGCTAATTACCTCAAAGTAGGGAGACTGCTCGACATCCTTATGTTATGGCTTCGATTCTAACTAATGGCATGCATGTTTTTTTTTAACTTTTTAAACAACTCCTTTATATTAAATACACTATAATAATCGTTAGATAATTGGATTCATAATAACAAATACAAAATGTTCATACATTAAAAATATGATATTTAATCGTATAAACCGACCGGCAACCCAGAGTGTCCTACTAAAAACAACAACAACAACATCATCATCATCAACAACAACAATAATAATAATAATAATATTAAAAATGATGAGTTAAATATATATATATATATTTATATATATATATATATATATATATATATATATATATATACATTAGAGAGAGAACTAAAGGACCTACACAATTTGCCTACTATGCACCTGTTTAAGCGTTTCATACCAATTAAGTTTTGCAACATATTAAATATGCTACATTTTGGGTTTCTTGAATATGACTTTAATACTCTACTCTGTAATGTTTTTCGAAATAATAGCGTTTAAGCGATAGGTTCCCCTCGTGTTCAGAGTACAAGCCGACTAAGAAATAAACGTCCGAAAAGTAATATTTTAATATATTAAAGAGGCAGACTGACAGAAATGTTAACAGATGTATCAATATATTCATGTTCCAACTCGTCTCGGATTGTATAATTTTATATGCAAATGGTGAGAAAAAGTGTTTCTAGTATAGTTAACATAATCGGAATGGAAAATAAAATAAAATAAATACAAGAACAACGAATTAGAAAAAGGAATATACAGGTAGCAGAGGTCGCTATAATGTAATGAATGAAAAAATACAAAGGAAAGTTTAACATATATTTAGTATAAAAGAGAAATACAAAATTGTTGAGAGAAGAAACAAAAAAACGCGAACTCGGATTACCGTCGCGATTTTGTTGTTAAAACCGTTGGGTTTTTTTCCGGATTTTTATTGTATGACGACGTTTAATGAATGCCTGCAAATATTCATCGCAAATATAGTAATGTAGTGATATAGAAACATAAAGATTCATACCTAAAATATCAGCATTAAGCGATTGCATCAACTTACCTAAGGTCAGATGTATGAATAACCACAAAAAAACATTAGCATAAACTGAGGAGAGAAAAAAACTTATTAGAATAAAAATACACGAAGAGATAATAATATGCTATCGGATAACCTGGGATCTCTAAATTCACTGAGGGGGGGGGTAGACGGCGAAATAAAACATCCCAGTGTTTAGACGACGATGAACATTTTTTCTATACTAAACACCGATTGCCCAGATTAGATGCGTTATATAGACAAACAAATATCGTTAAATCATGCTTAACCCAAGCTTGCGTTTATAACTAGGGCTATGACAACGGCATAATCTTTTCCTTGATTTGATTCTCAGGTATATATCCATTGAGATCTTGTATGTTTATATGTAGAGTGATTCGATCCTCGGTTGATTAATTGTGTCTAGCTCTGTAGAATATATACTCAAGAGTAAACACAATGGAAAGAATGTGCAATTCTCATAGCCTTATTTATGACATATGCTAAACTCAGCCATTCTTTGTTTGTGTATGTTTTGTTTTCAGACACAAGATACATGTGTCAACTTTACCGACTTCTTACCGTTACAAGTAAAGATGGACTTAATTTCAACTCTCTCTTCTTAACCCACTTCCTTAGTGGTCGATAAAACAATTATAGCAATGGTGAATCAATGATACAGTAGATAATATTTTACTCAATCAAGAAATGTAATAGTAATTTATAAGGTATCAAATTACAGGTACATTTTTATTATATTGCATATATTTAAATATATTTGTATAGTTTGGCAACAGGTTATTATTCAGACACGTCTGATTGAACACGACGGATTTATTCTTTTCTCCGATCTTAATAGATAATTTTTCAATTTGCCTGACGGTCTTTTAATTTTTAGTCGGTAACTTATACAGAATGACGCCCGATATTCTTCTCGAGCGGTTTCTAGCGGTGCATCCGATTATCTTCAGATTCGGCTTGGTGTAATTATAATTTTTTTAAATACATTAAAAAAGAACCTTTTTATATAAAAAAAAAAGATTTAATTACGCCTAGCCTCATAGAGAAAAAAAACGAAACCAACAACATTTGCACCTGAAGATACTCGGATGCACCGACAGAAAGTGTCCAGGAAGAATATGGTCGAAAAACAACCTTTGGGTGTATTCTGTGTAAGTTACCTACTGAAATTTCAATATATATATATATATATATATACATATATATATATATATATATATATATATATATATATATATATATATATATATATATATATATATATACCGCGAGATATTTTCTATCTCTTTTAAATAAACGCCTTACTTATTTTAGTATTTCATGGAAAACACTCGTGACAAGCACGAAGCGACGTACTGTGAAAAAACAGGCACCAAAGAGAAGTGTTGCACAGACAGAAAATGTATTTTGGCCTCGGTCTTGAACAGACCAAGGCTGTATGTAGAAAGAAAACAGCGAACATCCACAAGTTACTGGTATTGGAGGTTTTACTTCAGTAAAGTATGAAAACAACGAATTGATAGATGATTCAAAACTAATGAGCTTGAACAAAGAAGCAGTAAATACCTAAGCCTTTTCTTTGGAACGCATGTCATAATATTATTTCTAGAAGATTAAAAAAAACACTCAAAGTCGCATCGTCAAGTTTTTCAGAGAAAGGTCTCAGCAAAGAAGAACGTGTGGAATCAATCAAAATACAGATACGTGTTTGCCATTCATTAAAACCTTCAAATGGAGCACATATTCAGCAGGACAAATATGTAAAATGTAATACATTGACGGCCTGATTGTAAATTTGTACAGATTGACAGCAGCCTCGGGCTTGGGAAAGTGTTTAGAGAGATAGAGAGAACCGATTTATGAAAAGCAGATAGAGAGAGAGAGAGAGAGAGAGAGAGCAACGGCTCTACATGTTTACATATATACTATGGTTTTCTTTACTTACACAGACAGTATTAGCTATATGCGTGTATGTACACGTTGTAGACGTGCTATCGTTGTCAATTACGCAGAATTTCCAAATAAAAAAAACACACGTGAAAGATTTATGCACATATGTAGATAATAATGTCTGTATTAATCAAAGAAAGTATTTAATTTATATTCTAATATACATTGAACCCGTTTTGATAAACACGCGTGTTGCTGTGGGGAAAATTATGAGAAACCGCAGCTATATAATCATTATATGCAAGCACACAAACCTACACCCCCCATATATATATATATATATATATATATATATATATATATATATATATATGTGTGGGGGGGTTGGTGAAAGAGAAATATAGATTGATAGACACACTACGATAAAAAGCGTAGCCACCCACGTGCTTACGTAAATATCAAATAGCATTGCTAGATTATTCCAAGGCCGACTTCGAAAGAAGATCTGAGTTTGCGATGAGAAAAATATAGAAAAGAGGAAAATAATCACGAACTGAACAAATTTGAAAGAAGGAAAAACAATGATTTCACAATGGAAACAAAGGCAAAACATTATTAAAATAAGCGGTTACAAAAACAAAACAGGATGAAAACGACAATATTTTTTATAGGAAAATCAAGAGAGCAAAAAGATATTCTCATCTTAGAAAGACACCCGAACCTCCAAAGTTCGGCCTTCGGATTATAGAAAACAAAGAAAGCCAATTTATGGAGAAAAACAAAAAGTAAAAGAAAGAAATAGAGGAAAAAAAGACCACTCGAAAGATCGTTATCTCTAACAAGCGGCCATGGGATCTTTTTTCTAAGTCAAACAACGTTGGCGTTCTAGGTTAGCGATAGTTTACAGACAGTGACAAAATATGGCAGTGAGCGTTATTTTTTCATATAGTTTTTAGTTGTTTTCCTTTGCTATAGCTTATTGCTTTCTCTTGTTTCTCGACTCACAAAAGATGAACGTGTTTGAACAAATTACAATTAAAAAGAAAAATAGAGAATTATAAAAAAATATAAAAACAATACCTCAGAAACAGACCACACAATACACCACACACACACATCCAAACACACAAATACATACCCCCACCCACACGCACACACCCACGCACTCACACACACACACACACACACACACACACACACACACACACACACACACACACATATATATATATATATATGTATAAGCCTCGGTCTTTGAAAGACTATGGATACCCACGAAGGGCTGCCTGCGCTTGGAATTTTTGTGGAAGGAGATTTGCAATCTCCAACCTCAACTCTCATGAGTCGAGATTGTTTAATACCAGTGGCAAGTGAAGTGTATATAAAGGATGGCTGGAAATAAATGACGGGATAAGCCATTTTATATATATATATATATATATATATATATATATATATATATATATATATATATATGTATATGTATATGTATATATATGTATATGTATATATATGTATATATATGTATATGCATATGTATATATATATATATATATATATATATATATATATATATATATATATATATATGTGTGTGTGTGTGTGGCATCCGTCAGTCGAAACGACTATGGATCAGCGCCGTATTAAGATGTTGCCTGTTTGCATCCTTTTGTGTGACTGTAGGGACCAATTCTTGATTTGCATAGTCTGCCACAACCTTGACATACGAAGGTTGTTATGCAATTTGCCGCTTCGTCCGGCTGTTCCGCCTGTACACTCGCTCTTCTCCTAGCTCTCTTTGCAGCATTTTCAACATGGAGGGTCCTCTCGCTGATGATAATCCCCTGGCGTATCATTTTCCTCCAGGCAGTTCTGTCAGCTGCAGAGGCTTCCCATGTATTCCTGTCCACCGAGAGAGCCTTTATGTCACCCTTGCAGACATCCCTGTAGCGAAGATGGGGTCGCCCCCTCTTTCTTGAGCCTGAGGCAAGCTCGCCATAGAGAAGGTCTTTAGGGATGCGCCCATCATCCATCCTGCGCACATGGCCCAGCCAGCGAAGACGTCGCTCACGCAGTAGGGAGTAAATGGATGGGATGCCCGCTCTCTGCAGAACATCAGTATAACTCACGCTGTCCTGCCATGTGATACCAAGTATCCTACGTATACACCTCATATGGAAGACCTGAAGTTTCCTCTCTTGTGTTGAGTATGTAGTCCAGGATTCACTCCCATACAGTAGAACACTGAGGATGCACGCTCTGTAGACGGTCATCTTGGTGGAGGTGGTAAGGTGCCTGTTTTCCCAGACTCTTTTAGTTAGTTTAGAGAGGGTTGTAGATGCCTTTCCAATCCTTTTGTTTAGCTCCTCGTCCAATGAGAGGGTGTCTAGAGTAGTGGAGCCTAGATATTGAAACTGGCGCACGACCTCTAGTGGTGTGCCTTGGATTGTGATGCTGGGTGGGGAGGCGGTTGCATGTCCCATGACTTAAGGTTTCTTCTGGCTGATGGTGAGACCGAACAGGCTGCAAGCATTAGCAAACCTGTCCATCAGTCTTTGAAGACCATCTTCCTGATGCGATGCTATAGCTGCATCATCGGCAAACATCATGTCTCTTATCCGAACTGTCCTGGTCTTTGTCCTGGAGCGGAGTCTGGCGATGTTGAAGAGACCACCATCTGACCTGGAGTGCAAGCAGATACCATCCGTTGTGTTCTTGAAAGCATGCTTCAGGAGTAGGGAGAAGAAGATGCCGAAGAGTGTTGGGGCCAACACACAACCCTGTTTGACACCACTCCTCACCCCGAACTCAGCTGACATGCCACCGTTAAATTGCACAGTGCTTCCCATGCCATCATGAAAGGATCTTATGATGCTGAGGAGTTTTGGTGGGCATCCGATCAGTGGGAGAATTTTGAATAGTCCATCTCTGCTCACGAGATCGAATGCCTTGGTCAGGTCTATGAAGGCAACATACAGAGGCTGGTTTTGCTCTCTGCACTTCTCTTGCAGTTGGCGTAGGGAGAAGATCATATCGATTGTTGATCTCTCTGAACGAAAACCGCATTGAGATTCTGGGTAGATTCGGTAGGCAAGAACGTTTAGTCGCAGTAATACTATACGTGCGAATAGTTTGCCAACGAAACTCAACAGTTAGATACCGCGGTAGTTGTTGCAGTCACCGCGGCCCCCTTTGTGTTTGTAGAGAGTGATGATATTTGCGTCTCTCATGCCCTGAGTCACTGAGCCTTCTCTCCAACACTGTATCAGGAGACTATGGAGGGGCTCAAGCAGGCTAGCCTTTCCACTTTTTAAGACCTCAGCTGGAATATAGTCCTTTCCTGAGGCTTTTCCTGATGGCAGTCTGTCTATTGCCCAGGATAGTTCTTCTATGGAAGGCTCCTCATCGAGCTCATGCATCAGTGGTAGACGATCAATGGCATCCAGGGCGGACTGATGTACCATGTTTTCCCTGGAGTAAAGCTCGGAGTAGTGTTCAACCCATCTGTCTAGCTGTTTAACTTTGTCTAGTATGGGTTCACCCGATTTAGACTTCAGTGAAGCAGTTTTGTTAATTATGGGTCCTGTAGCTCTCCTGATCCCGTTATACATATTTTTTATATTTCCTGTATCAGCTGCATGTTGGATAGACTTGGAGAGCTCTATCCAGTAGTTGTTTGCAGCTTCTCTTACAGCCTTTTGAACTGCCCTTTTGGAAAGCCTCAGTGCAGCCAGCGATGTAGGAGATGGGTTGGCCTTGAATGAGAGCAAGGACAAACGCTTTGCCTCAATCAGAGGGTTGAGGGTAGCAGAGTTGGCATCATACCAGTCATTGCGTTTGCTACCTGTCCTCCTCCCAAAGACTTTGAGAGCTGTAGAGTGGATGGCATTTTTCAGTGTTTCCCACTGTTCAGATGCAGTCCGGGTGTTATCTCCTTTGAAGGTGGAGGTTAACATCTCGTTGAATTTCGCATTGCGATCTGTGTATGTGGTCTTGCTAACATCAATACAAGCAACACCCTCCTGTTTAGTGTGGTAGAAATCTTTGGATTGAAGTTTGACTCTACTGCATATTAGGGAATGATCTGTATCACAATCAGCACTGTGGTAGGCTCTAGACATCAGAAAATGTTTGAGGTACCTCCGTCTAGTAATGATTAGATCGAGCTGGTGCCAACGCCCTGATCTGGGATGTCTCCAGGACACTCTGTGATGCGGTCTGGCAGCAAAGAATGGGTTGGTAATGCAGAGGTCATGGTAGGCACAGAGTTCTAGAAGGCGCTGACCATTACCATTGCATTTGCCCACTCCAAAGTTACCAAGGCAGCTCGGCCATGCATCGTTGTCGCCACCCACACGTGCATTAAAGTCCCCAAGTATAATCAGGTCTTCATTTTGTGGAAATGCCTTGATGGTGCTATCCAGCTGTGTGTAGAAGTGCTCCTTGATGTCGTCAGGCGCTGCGAGTGTTGGGGCGTACACACATAATAGATTAATTGTTCCATCTGTGGTGTTCAGTCGTAATGAAATTAGGCGCTCAGTAGCTGAATCAGAGAGTTGTACGTTCTGAAGCAGTGAGTTTCTGACTGCGAAACCAACACCGTGTTCCCGGATCTCCTCTTCCTGTTTTCCCTGCCAGAAGAAAGTATTGTCCGATTCCTTTAGGCATCCGGTGTCAGCTAAGCGTGTTTCTTGGAGTGCAGCGATGTCTACTTTGAGTCTCGATAGCTCGTTGTTGATGATGGCAGTTTTTCGAATATCGGAGATGTTGCGTATGTCGGTAGATAGGCCAGTCGTCATAGTACGAACATTCCAGCACCCTACCCTGAGTGTTGGGTTCTTTGTGTTTCTTTTGGTTTTGTTTGGTGCAATGGTTACTGGCCACTTGTTGGAATCATCCTATACCCTACGCACCCAGTAGGGTAGGTGGCCAGTGGCGGGATAGCACCTTACTGACTGAGGGCTGCTCAGCTTTGTGGCGGGCCGTAGCTGTCCAATGAAATTAAATAACTTCTCCCACCGTTAGGACCGACCCCTGGCGCCCAGCTGTACCCCAATTGAGCTGCAGACTTATAACCGGTAACTGTCGCTCCCCTGTTTAGTCCTATACAGATGCATAGCTGAAGTTTTCTCTCCAGGGCGCTGGCCAGGGCAGATATGTGGAGAGACTGGGTTGCCCAATCGTCAGAATCCCCCTCTCGGTCTTGCTGGTGTAGCCCAGAGGAATGAAAGTACCAGTACGTCCGGCACCAGGTTGACTGCAGTAGCTACCAGAGCAAGGCTGAGTACAGCACTTGTCTGCCTGTGGGGCTACACTCCAGATTTTCTGTTAGGGTTTACTTCCTTAGCCTTTATCGAACCAACGAATAACCACAAGGCAGTGGTACTATTTAGCCATAGCTGGGGGCCTGTTCATGGGCACCAGGGCTTGTCCATACAACGATGGGCCTGGCATGCCGCATGTCTGGGGGCAGACCACCTCCGAGTCTCCTGTAGTTCTGCTTGAGTCCGCAAGGTACTCAATTTACATGTGTCGTCGCGGGGAGGCACTACATGGAGCTTTCCTATGGAGAGTCTATGTACTGGCAGGGAAGACTTGCGCATTCTGCTTCCTTTTTGCCTAGGCTAGCCAGCGGCAGGGACTGGAAGAGGAAGGTGACAAGCACACAGTACCCCACACTTGACGCATCAATAGGCCATTTGACACACACACACACACACACACACACACACACACACACACACACACATATATATATATATATATATATATATATATATATATATATATATATATATGATATAAAGCTGAATGTGTGTGTGTGTGCCTCGTCACGAATAGGCTCCTATATGGTTGACTATTTAAAAAAAAAACTGATTATATATAATAATAGAATATGTATCGAGACACATGAATGGGTATGTTCGATCTGCAGAACGGTGGTTCATTTAAATTGTGGTGTCTGCGTTCGCGCTTGGTCCACAAAGTATGGAATGAAAAAAATTAAAAATTAAAAAAAAAAAAGTTTACAAGTGTTATTGATATAGATGTACATAAGAATACTTTGAGAAGTATGTTTTAACTTAAATAGGGATGGTAGAATAAAATTGTGGGGTCTGCGTTCGCGCTTGACTTCCATAGAAAGGAAATAGTTAAAAACTTTAATAAATACTTTTCATATCTATATGCGTAAGTATACTTTGATAATTATATTTCAGTTTGAAGAAATATGGTATAAAATTATGGTGTATTCATTCGCGCCTGACCTCCATAGAATGGAAATATGTCACAAAGTTTAACCATGTTTTTAATATAGATCCGCGGAATATCATGGTAAGTGTTTCAGTGTGAACAGGTATGGTATAATAAATTATGGGGCTTATCTATTCTATTTTTACTTTCATCATATTTTGCCTTGGGTTTTTATACCCCCGAATTCGAAGCTATCTCTTTACAATTCTTCCTTTTCATAACCTATCATAGTGTAATAAATCAGAGTCTATTTTCTGTAGGCCTTTTTTGAACCCAGTCAACGACGCGTACTTTTGTCAGTATATATATATATATATATATATATATATATATATATATATATATATATATATATGTGTATATATATATATATATAGATAGATAGATAGATAGATAGATAGTAATTTATAAAATATACATGGCGATTAAGCTACACTGAATATTCCGCGTTTAATCCACTCTAGGATTCCTCAGGCTTATGTGCGAATTATATTATTGTTTATCGTTTTTATACAGAGCATATAAAAACGATACACAACCGCAGAATTCGCGCATAAACCTGAGGACTCCAAGAGTGGATGAAACACGGAATATTCAGTGTAGCTTAATCGCCATATATGTTTTATAAATTACTAACAAGCTCTACCTACGTATTCAGAACTTTTGAAGTAAATGTTTAAAGTTTACGCATAAATCTATATATATTCGTATTCGTATATTAATTTTATGTAAGTAAATTAAGTAGTTATATATATATATATATGTATATATATATATACGTATATATATATATATATATATATATATATATATATACGTATATATCATACTACAATAGAGTGATATAATGAGAACAGATAAAAAACGTCTACGTATTAGTATAAATGGGTAGGTAATAGCTCATACGAAATAATATATGCAAACCTATATATATATATACACTAGCATGGGTGCCCGGCGTTGCCCGGTTATTTTGAGGTGTATGTTGTGCAAAAAAATAAAAAATAAATAGCGGTCAATGTTTAAAAATTTGACACCTATTATGACCACTTAGAATTTATAGTTTTTGACTCAAATAAAGTTATGAAGTTAGATCCGTGTCCAAGGAACCTATACCTAACATTTCAAGTGTGTAATCCCCAAATTGTCGGAGGAGTTTGGTAGAGTTTGGTAGAGTCCTCAAAGGTCAAATCGTTGAACTTTGACCTCTTAATCGCAAAATATCTGGGCAAAAACCAACAACGAAGATTTTCCCAAATCTCAAGACCCGGTATATCAAATTTTGAGTCCGTAGACTAAAAATTGACAGATTTATTGCGTAGAGAAATGTACCCACACAGACAGACAGACAGACACTTTCACTTGTATATATATATAATATATATATATATTATTTTACAATAATATTCACTGTTATATAGACAAAATAATTATGATTATATAAAAAAATATTTGTGTAATATGACATATAATCTGCTGAAAGATATGTAATAACGAATGAAAATAAACGAAATGTAAACAAAGAAGACCAGAAAGAAAGAAAAAGGAAAGAGTATCAAATGAAAAATGAAAAGAAAAAAAATATCAAGGGAAGTAACTCACTCAATATATGCTGATGTATTTCTTAATTGCTGTTAGTAAATTGAATTCATCGAATTTTTCGTAACTAAGCCAAGATGAGTAAATTAGAATGAAACATTAGATGTATATTAAACTGCTTAGTCGCTTATCTAATTTGAATAATATATATTTAGTAATATTTGCAAGCTTAGAAATGTATATAGATACATCATCTATTAAAAAAATGATGCTCGTTATTTCCTCGGCTTTATGAACGTGTTTATTTTATATAATCTAATTAGTTAGCTGACTGGATGTGCTATCAAATTCATTTAGCATGACTTCAGTTAACATATATTAGAATTTAAAATTGTATGTGTGCAATCAGCACCAACACTATTCAGGGTTTAACCGGCTTCTTCCGAAGGGAGTATGAAATTCACAAACGGTCCCCAGTTGCATCGATATCCAGGTTAGGCGAGATGACGACATCAGGTGTTTGCAACTTTTTACATGGATGTGTCGACGTCTGCCTACATACAGCACCTGGACTTCCTAAATTTTAGTTATGACCAGGCTGAACGTTGCTTAACTTCGGTGATCTGACGGGAATCGGTGTGTCAACGGGAATATGCCGTATGAATGTCAAATTGAGCCTACTTGAAATTATTTTTCATTATTATAAATATTTAAAAGGAAAAAATCATCTAGATTTTATGAATAATATCTTCAATATTCTTTTAACTTGAATAGAAAAACACACTAATACGGATTAAATTGTACTGAGTGAAAATATGGAAATATATAAACTAGCATCTCTTCAGGGAAACTTCGGACTTTAACCCAAGAAAGTTTCACACAAGTTTGAGTACCAGAATAATGTACATTCTCAAGATTTGTAAATATTTATTTGTCTATTATTTATCATTTATAAACCAAGAAAAATCATATAAACTGCGTTTTTTTTTCGAAGAACATACATCTGGCGGTAAAATTACACCATTTAATGAAACATCTGTAAGAGGAAATATAATACTAAAAATAGCATGAAATATACAAGTTATATATTTATGTACCTAGCACGTACACTCATTACAAACACTATCACAAGCATATGAGTATATATATATATATATATATATATATATATATATATATATATATATATTTATATATATATATATATATATATACAGTCGACAAAAGAAAGTCCGCACTTGTATTTTTTTTCCAAAACTGCAAATTTAAGCTAAATTTAAGCTTACTGATTATATTGGGCTTTTATTCTTCTATAATTTTACCTTTTTATATTTGACTTTTAATACAAATATTTTATTGTTCACGTCAATTAAAAAAATACTTCAAATTAAGGAGGCAAAAACAGTCCGCACAATGGAAAATAGTTATTTAAATGTAACATTAGGACATTAATGCAACACAAATACAACAGGAACACAATGAACTAGTTCATATTTAGTAGCATAGCCCTTCTGCAATTTAAAAGTCGGCACTCCTTTCGGAATTCCTTGAATTTGACTTCAGCAATACACCGGGGAAAATATATGCCACTTTTCTTTAATTTTTGTC
The DNA here is from genome assembly GCF_053919585.1 of Euprymna scolopes. Classification (NCBI taxonomy): domain Eukaryota; kingdom Metazoa; phylum Mollusca; class Cephalopoda; order Sepiida; family Sepiolidae; genus Euprymna; species Euprymna scolopes. The sequence continues at coordinate 18,970 of NW_027633268.1, forward strand.
CAAAGTTCTTCCAAATGTCACATGTTATCTTTGCGTAGTTGTTGCTTGAGGTCATGTCATACGTCTTTGATAGGATGTTGGGCTGGAGATTGGGCAGACCAATCCAAACACGGAATATCATGCTCTTCCAGGAACTTCTTGACATTGACAGATATGAGAATGGGAGCATTACCCTGCATGAAGATTGGATTATCATCCAAATTCTGACCAAATTAGGTTAGAAAATACTCAGTCAGCATATTAATGTACTTGGTCGAAATAATTCGACCTTACAAGCGAACTATAGGCCGTGGACCATTGGTACTAATAATGCCATACACCAAGACTGAACCCCACTACCTTGCAGCGGTGAAACTGCACATCTAGGATTGGATTCTTCGTCTTTCCTCTGATGGACGTACTGTCTACCACACTGCATATCGTATTGAACTTGCTTTCGTCGGTAAAAAAACACTTTTGACCAATATAAAGAGGCAGGATCTTCATTGCATTTAATGAAGTCCAGAGGGCGCTTTCTGTTCTTTACAAAAATCATTGGCTTGCGTCTTGCAACATATCCTCGCAAATGAAATTCCTTTAATCTGTTCTTGACAGTAGAAAGAGAGCACTTTAAAAAAAAAAATTGCACTGTTGTTGGATTTGGGGAGCCGTTTCAGATCTGTTTATTAGGCTGCGGATCTTGATGGTATTGTATTCCCTGTTCGAAATAACTCCGGTATGACCAGATTTAGGGGCATTATGAACATCGCCGGTGTTTTGGTGCTTTTGCACAGTGTTTCCAACCGTTTTCCTATAACATTTATATCTGCGGCCGATTTCTCGAGTGTATAAGCCAAAAAGGTGGAGATTAATGAGCTTCTGACGATCATTAAGAGAAAGTCGTAGCATATGGCTTAAATGTTACGTTGTATAACCCAAAACAACAGCAATTGCGATTAGAAATGCTTTATTGCCTGAGGGTGGATATTTTAAACTGATTTAGGTAAACTTATAGAGGAATAAAAGCCGCTTTAAATGAGGTATAGGTTGTTTAATCAGTTACATCAAATTTAGCTTACATTTGCAGTTTTTGAAAAAAAATAGAAGTGCAACCTTTCTTTGGGGCGGCACTATATATATATATATATATATATATATATATATATATATAATATATAATATATATATAATATATATATATATATATATATATATATATATATATGAAGGTGTGTGTGCGTTCGTGATACTTATATAAAACATTAGCTGTTATCTGTGCACCCGATAGCAGATGTGCTTTTGTGTTAAATGCATATTGGCACCGGTTATACGTATGTTTTCATATACATATCTATGTTTCGTTTTAAAATTTTTATATCTATATTTCTCAATCCTCCCAGGTTAATATTTTTCGTTAAAATGTAGGATTATGATTCCAAATAAAATAAATAAATTTGTGTTGGCACTGTATGCTTCTCCATTTATCGACACGGAGAAGTTTCCTATATAGTTAAAGCCTCTACTCTAGGACCTTTTTTCTGTATGTACAGCGTAACAGATCTTGTGCGGCTTGTTTTTTCTTTCATTCCGAACTTCGACCCACATGAAATGTATTCGACTTACTTTACCCTTCATATATAACGAAACAGCTGTAATCACATGCTTACTAGGTCTATTGTTTCACAATTTGAAGACATCGCAGGTGACCCAGGATACTCGTAAGATTTCTCAGTTTCATGACTTTTAACTTCGATGATATTTTAAGCCAAAGGTTTTTACTGAAAGCAAAGGAATATCTAGAATGAAGTAGAATTTTCTTTAAGTTAACGAAAAATAAACAACAATTTTCTGAAAAAAAGTAATAGCTATTTTTTTTTTAAATAGTTCACCAGCATAGACACCACTTTAAATAAAATAAACTTTTTAACTATAAGATACATCATTTTATTGCAATACTCCTTTTATACGGAAGAGTAATTCATCTTTGCTGGAGTCTAACGTCAAGAAATAGAAAACGATTATTTGTATTTAATTCAAAAGTAAAAGCAATTACGGAGTGTGTTTGAAACTGCTTTTTTAGTTTCTCTATTTCGTTATTATTGTCGGAAAAATTAAATTAATCGTCGATACCTAACATAAATAGGCGGTTTTTAAGCGTACTAAATATTTTATTCTCTAGGTTGGACACACAAATGTTGCTAAACCATACAAACCCCACCAAAATATTATATCGTCACTAGCTACAGAACAACTTTGGATTAGATAGAAAAGTACGAAGTAATCAAAATACATCAATGTATACGCCCACTCAATAATAATAATAATAATAATAATAATAATAAAATAAGCTTTATAATCTACTACAAGAATTAACCATTAGCGTAGCTTATAATTATCAAGAACACTATCAATGTAGTCTACCAATAAAATTGCCCTTGGGAAAATGCATCTCCAACCATATCCGAAAGCTTCAGTGGACACACAATTAACACAATGCGCAGATGTTTAACCCTATTTCTTACAGGTACAAGGTCGGTTTGCACTACGTAGAACAACATAGCTGCCCGAATTCCCAATTTAGAAAAATCCTATTTGCAAACACGAAAAGCATTCACATTGATCCAAACGTAAGAAAAAATAAATACTGGAAGCAATGTATCTATGGCCTAAACAGCCAGCAATTACTAATGTAAAATTTGCAACAGTAATAGCATTTGAAGTGCCTTGGTAGTAACCATCCAATATATATATATATATATATATATATATATATATATATATATATATATATATATATATATATATATATATATCTGTGTGTGTGTATCTGTTTCTGTGAGTGTCTGTGTGTGTGCATATACTTACATATGATTGTATATATGATTGTATATATATATATATATATATATATATATGATATAATTAAAATTTATAAATTAATAAATGTAAAAACCGTTAATTTAAACTATTTTGAATTTATTTTAGATACAGTTTTAACACGTTGACATATTTTTTACACGCGAGAAGCTTGACGATTTCAAGTAATTTAAATGTCATATTAGGTGAAGGATTAAAAACAGTAATCGAGAAGTGACAAAAGACGACGAAAATAATCAATTGAAAAAACTTGTAAAAAAAAAACAGATCGAAGAAAACGACAAGGGAACTTTTCCAAACAAATTTGACCGAGAAATAAGAATAAACATCTGAAACATTGAAAACGGAAAGAAAAAAAATCATTAAGCAAAAATATTCCGTGCTATTAAACAATATCTTTCAGAATATATACATACATATATATATATATATATATATATATATATATATATATATATATATATATATATATATATATATATGGGGGAGTTCGTGTGTGTGTGTGTTGAACAATAATTTTGGACATGTTATATATATATATATATATATATATATATATATATATATATATATATATATATTACTTTTATATAAGGGGCCGTGATAATTGATGATCGATATTGTAAATAGTGCCTATGTCAATGACTGTTTTAAATATGAAAAGAACATTTCAATCTATAAAACTATTATTTAATTATTGAGTGGTTAAATAAAGTATATAAAATAAAACATTTGTTTTATATGCTTTGTTCGAATACTTGACGATTTACTATATGTTGTACATATTACAAATCCATTTCGCCATATTTATATTATAGAAACACACGCACCACAAACACACACACAGACACACAGACAGGCACACAGACACACACAGACACGTAAACACCTATATATATATATATATATATATATATATATATATATATATAGATATATATATATATAGATATATATATATATATATATCGGAAACCTTTTTAAACAAAAGAAAACTGCGTCGTTCTATTTCTATCGTATAATTGACGTTTCCAGCAGTTGGATATTAATCATGACTAAACGAAACTTCATAGTTTATACAATTGCTGTCCTGTACCCCGAAATTTCTAAGATACAATTTGAATCATTGCTTAAGAGTTAAATTGGATTTCATCTAAAACGAGCTTTAAGCTTTTAAAGATAAAAGAGCATATCAGTATAGCGACACCGCAAAACACACACATACACAGACACCGACAGAGACACCCCATATATATATATATATATATATATATATATATATATATATATATATATATATATACATATATATATATATATAATCACAATTTCATGGCGTATTTACTCCTTTTATTCCCGCCTTAATGCATCAGAGGAAGTAACGTATTTCATTGTAATCATGACTTATAGTATACTACACGACTTGAAAGTTTGATCCGTCTGGCTTATATTGACTTTCTGGAATTCTAAAGAAACAACCCCTTTTATTAATAAGCATCAGAATCAGGGAATCAACATTAATTTCCTTCAACCATAAACAACTCAATAAACATTCAACGGCTTCTGTTTAACGTTTACAACACCAATGCAGTTGGTGTCAGCACATTAGGAGATGAGTTCGTAGTTTTACGCGCGGGGTTCGAGATGTAAATAGCTTTACACAGAAAACACTGCTGCTCAACCAACTCATTCTCGTTGATTCGTGTATATACTTGAATAAAATGCGTGTAAATTTAAATGTGGTAATCAGGAAACTTTGTTTCTACCACTAGGATACAGCAATATTAAAGCATCAATCAAAGAACAACCGCGGCCTGTCTAACATGAGCTGTTGAATAAGTCCGAAGGCGAACGTTACGAATTTGGGAATTTCACTTCCCTGGTGAAGATATGCAGACATTTGCAGGCAATGTGATATACAAAATATATTCAGAGGCTCTTGGAACAAGAAAAGCATCATCCTCTTGGATCTTTTGAAAACAGGGTTGACTTTAAATTCTGCCAGTTATAGAATCGTTTAAAAAGTCAAAGTCCCGAATTACACCTGTAAGGCCAGAGAGAAAGTGATGAATTTCGTCTGCACCATGATGACGACAGGCAATACACTAGTTTAAGATCATACAATGGGCGATATACTTGTGGTATACTCTGCTGTCTTACCTACTGTAATTTCTCGACCTGAACATTTTAGGCTTCTACTTGTTTTAAGTACTAAATAACGCATTACGGGGTCAGCGTTTCCCACACACCAACGTCGTAATAGAAGCCGTAAACATAGACCGCAATGGCTGGATGTGACTTTTACAACCGAGGCATAGACAACTTTACCAATTGTGTTGACTTATTATAACATGTTTCTTATGTTTTTAAATATTTTCAGAACTATACCTACTATATATATATATATATATATATATATATATATATATATATATATATATATATATATATATATATATATATATATATACTGTTCTGTTTTTGCATGGTTTCCTGTCTTCCTTCTGTAAATTTTAGCAGATGCAAGGGAGATAATTATTTATCTTCAGAACCCATGCAAAAAAAGAACAGTACATATTTACTAAGATGCATTAAATAAAAACATTCATGTTAGAATAAAATAAAATATACCGAGATAGGAATAAGCTATAGTTAAATAAAAAGGAACCCCATTATAAAAAAATAAACGCTGGGCTGAATTTTTTCCTCAGACAGAAACAACATGGCTGACGAGAGCCTAACATCATTTACGTTTTACTATTAAATGAGCCCTTTTATGTTGGGTTCCAGACCGACGGTACTAATATGTTTTACTGAACCTCTATACTATTAAATAAACAAATATTAAGCTCTTATATCGAAAAAGTGTTTCTTTGTAATCGAGCACTTTGTTGGAATTCTTTTCTCAAAAAACAGTACCCATATATATATATATATATATATATATATATATATATATATATATATATATATATTTAGAGAGAGAGAGAGAGAGAGAGAGAGAGAGAGAGAGAATATGTTTATTTTACAAATATGGTTGGTAACATATATACATACACTTTCCAGTGGAATCCCAAATCAAAGGACTTATTCCTCAGACAAGAATATGGGCACTATTTAAACGGTGATCGAGATTACAATCGTTATTTATAAAACTATTTTAGGCTATCGTTCGTTATTTTAAAGAAAGTGAGTCGTAAACTTTGTGAATGTGAAAAAATTGGGTGATGCGATCCCGTTTGGTCAATCTTACGTAACTGGGAGTTATTAGTATTTTTCAACGTGTTAAAATTATACGCGTATCGCTTATACTACTCTATTTAAGACTTTTATGATTCTTTTTTTTGAGATTTCACGACTTCATTATCTATCTATTTTATACGTAGCCTCTATTATTTTATGTATTTAATTCCTCCATTTTTATGCGTTTATTTTACTCGCGTTTTTAAATTAGTATTGCTATTTATTTGTTTATTTATAAAATATATGTGCATATGGTCAAAGTACCAGTCAGTGAAGAAAGATGCAAGCTTTTTCATATGATTTAAATAAATCGTGGTATACTAGGAGTAATACTTTGCATTCTCCCGCGGTGTGTGAATAATTACACAGGCAAACGTTTTCATATCTACGAAATATTAGGTGCCATTGGGTTATTAATTTTTCCCCAATACTAGAATACAGATGTATTGTATGAGTTTATAAGCTTCTTCAAGGAGATAGCTTTTAAAAATAGGGAGATAATAGCCTATATTTGTCTATATTGGTGAACATTGCATTGTCAAATCTTTCTAATTAGAGTACGGTGCGTTTGGGATTAATTTTGTGGCTGGTTCTCATTAAGTAACGTTGCTTTGCGAATGTACTTCTGGGAATTATATATCAGGATTCTAATTAAAAGCGTGTTAGACCCATACAGTGTTTTGTTTAATAGATTTCCGCTGTTTAATTAGCATGTATGCTAAGTGCACTCAACATTATACAGTTTATGCCATATTGCGTTTCTATTCGTTTAGTTAGTATTTAAACGGTCGCGTTTGTGATACTCTTGCGAGATAACCAGATGGCGACTCCTTTATTTATTTAAATTATTTATTCTAGCCGATCTTTCGAAGCTTTTCGGTAAGTAAATTAAATAATTAGAGGTAGATTGTGATAAGTATTAATAAAATACTTTTTTCTCTCGAATGAATGCATTTCACTACTGAACAAATTTAATATGCATAAAATAAACGTTTTTACTAGGATAATTGTAACTTTATTGCAACAATAAGATAAGTATTACAAGAATCACAGATGTTACAACCTCGAAGACTGGAAAAACGTCACCCAGATGTCATTGGATACATATTATTCCTAAAAGAACAACTGATCGACGCTAAGGCGTTCGATTTGGACTACATAAACTAACACAGCGCCAATCGAGAAGACAGAATATTTACCAAATACCGATACTCGATCCAAGGCGCTAAATATTCTGCCACGCATCTGCTGAGCAAATAGGCGTAGAAGACGAGGTGTTGTGGAGATCCACATCTGCACAAAAAGGATCTCTTTCGAGCAGTAGAATTAGACCGAGAGGTTTGAGGCTCGGTGTGCTCAGTGTGCTTCTTAGTACGCATTCTTGGCTCTGTGGGCAACGGCTATTGCTATTTAGTATATTTTTAATTTAGTTTAATATATTTCACTTTTCCAACCAATGTGCGTGACGTATGTTTCTTTAGTGATCCTTCTTGGCCACAGCAGTATAATAGCTGAGAGTAAATGAACGATATAAAAAAACAGAACGTATTAACAATTGTTTATTTGGATAATGTAAACGCGAATAAAAATTAGGACGCTAAAAACGTACACAATAAAGTAATACATTTTCTAGTCGCGTTGATTATTTATTTGTAAGGCAAAATAAAAAATTAAAAAAAACATATTTTCCGGGTTATTCATTTATGGTTGTAGTGTAGAAGAAAGTATGTCAATGTTTTAAAAAAAAGTCTATCAAAAATAGAGAATAAACTAAATACATAAATGGTGATTTGTGTTTATTTGCTTACGCTGTTATGGGTTTATGTTTATGTACACATGCGCAACCGGTCGTAAATCGGATGTGAGTTACAACACCCGTTACAATGTCATTTGAGTTTTATTATTTTATACATTACATACCACTATTTATAATAAATGAGAGTGTATGATTAATTTTTATAGATTTTGTTTTATTTCTGAAGATCACATAAATTTCCTATCAAGTATAGTAGGTATCGAAATAGCAGAAGCGAAACTAATTATGAATCTTAATTTATTTTAAGTTATAAATTAAAAATACCTATTTTTTGCCTCGAATGTTATTGTTTGTACACGTTCATTTTCTGAGCAGGAAAAAAAACTATCTGTATCTCTGTTTATATTTATTCTTCTGACACTTAGTTTGTTTATAAATTTGTTTTAACTGTGTTATTAATTATCGTTCGTGTCCACGACTTTTTTTTCTCCAGCAATGTTGTAATCTATTTCACGCTTGGAAGACTTTTGTTTATTACTTCACGGAATTACATCGTATTGTTACAATTATATGCGTCCTTAATAGTACATGTCTCCTTGTCTAAAGATTAGATACGAGATAAGTTAGACAAAATATATACATTTTTTTTATTTAAAGTTTTTATATGCCTCTGCGCTGAAAGCAGAGTTTTAAATAGTTTTGTAAACTAATGTGTTTTCCAGATTTATGAAATAGGTTTTAAAATGTTCCGGATATATATTAGCGTTTAGAATTCCTGCGAAAGTGAACGAGGTTTGGTTGCATCTGAAATTGTATGAATATTTTCGACATATTGTAAGAATAATGATTCAATTAATGAATTTTATACTGATATATCTCGTTCAGAATTCAGGATTGGCAATTTCTATCATTTGGATTATTCGGGATAGCCTCCATATATAATTCGTACGCGAAATAGGTGAGACGTGAAACATAGCTATGAGGAATAACATCACGTATAGCTATTATAGCAATGTTATAAACATTCAAATTTAAAGTCAATCGACGTTATTATTGAATGATGATTAAGGGCACTTTCACACGCCATGCATTTTGAATTTTATTGATATTGGTAAAATTGTTAATGTTTCAATGAAATCAATTGATTGCCTACATTACTCGGAGACCCACCGCACTGTACTAGGGGCAATGAGAAAAGTTTAGATACTTACCCGCAGTGAAATAATCTACAATACATGTCATCTACGTTGCGCTGTAGAGAATATATTGTCGACTCTATAATTTTTATTTTATAAAATGGCTGCCGTTAAGGTTAACACGGAAAGGAAATTCATCATAGATAAAATCGGCTCTGAGCAGAAACGTGTATACACATTACCTGATTTTAGACCCCGGGGTTTTCTGCCTTTGCACTGAACAGTTTATCAAATGCACTTGTGATGTTAGACGCATACAGTTGGTAACTTTGGTGTAAAATAAACGTTTTATTTTTATTATCGTCTCGATCCATATTGGAGCCCTTCCAATAAAAAAACGTATTTAAGAACACTACCAGACATTCTAAGAATATGTGAGTGATTTTTTTAAATCGACCCAGCCGTTTTAGATTTAATAAGGAACAAACTCATACACATGTACAATCGTCACAAAACCGTACTCTAAGAATTACAAACATAATAAACTCAATGTAAATAATTGCTGTTAATCAATGTAACGAAGATTTTGTGTATTAAACAAGTAGACACACGAGGTGAAAAATAATTGGAATCATTAACCTTATTAGCTAAGTAGTTAAGCACACTTTTTACTCAGAGGGATGGCATATAGTTGACTGAACTGGCACTACTAAGCAATAACAGTAGCCACTCAATTAAGTATTTATAACTGTGAGTATGGTGCTGAAACATTATAAATTTCAAACGGTGGACAGAATAAGAATGGTCGATGCCATAGTAAGACGCCTAAACATGTCTATTATCAACATTGTGATTCAAGAATTTCGTACTAGTATTTCCTTTACGTTATAATAATTAGGGAGATGAAAAGAGAATATCATTATCGTTGTTTTTTACTCTCAGATATGTATATGACGCAGTTATACACATGTACATACAGAGAAACGTAGACAAATCCACTCCGAACAAGTGAGTTGTTTTTATAATATGATTATACTACCATATGAACATGTCATAAACAAAAAAGTGGACAGCAGATTTAGAAAAAAAACCTTACATTGACAAAAAAGTTAATACAAAGAAAGGTTCTCTGCATTTCCGATTGTTATGTGTCAGTAATTCTCCGTGTGAGTAGACACTCTCGAAGTTTATAATATACATTGAAGAGTACATTATAGGTGATAAAGTAACTTTTATAATCACTCCCTCGCAAGTATCTACTCCGCAAGGAGTACTAGTAGACAGTTTTTTGAAATACTTTTGTTAAAACATGCCATTACTAAGGCTAAGAGTAAATATTCGACAGAGGTAAACACTGGTAATCATTTGAGAGCCATAACACTCTATTTAAAACATATAAGATATTAACTGGTATATACTTGAGAGTCAAAATAAGAAAATAATATTATCTTGTCATCACCCATAGAGTAAATACTGCATGTTCTCATCTGTATTTGTGATTTTTGTTTTTTTCGGATTACTAACAAATTTACGTTTTATTTCATACAGTGTGAGACAAACACATCTTTTTATTCAATAATGTAAATAGAATAATTTCATGAAACACCTTGTTTTTTATGAAGTTGTTTTTAAACCTAACCGTTGATACGAAAGAAACTTTTTTTGTTTTGGCTTGAAATATGCTTTTTAACCATAAGTCATTATTTATCAAAGCCCAAATGTCATTCGAGGATAAGTCTAAAAAAATGTGGAGTAATCAATGGGACAATATCATATGAATCGTTAGTAGTATAAATTTGGAAAATTGGATTAATAAGGGAAACAGCTATTCAAAAACTTGTTTATGTTGGTGTTGAAGACGAACATATTGCAACTAGCTGGAAAGCAGGCAAAAGCAAGACTTCTCCCCAGGTTTGCAGTTCTAAGAAAAAAGCTTTGTTTTGTGAAGTTACGTTTATGTTTGGCAACAAATAAAGAGTGGGGTAAATTATTGACAGTGTTTTCAAGTAGACGGATGTTTCTCGTAGAAGATTGGCGAATGGGGACCATAAATTCAAGCTCAGACGAGCACTTGCCATGAAAATTATAGAAAATCAGAGACCGACCGCAAAGTCTCTTCTGTGGGAGAAAGGGTTGCGGGGAAGAGAAAAGGACATCCCCTCCTAGGGCACGAAGTCTATTTTGAAATTTTTCAAGGCAGAATAAGGTCTTCCTCGCAGCTTCTTTCATATGTTGCAACAATACTCCATCCTTGGGCGTACCTGATTCTTATATATAGAGAGAATTAAAGCAGCTGTGGAGCCTCCTCAAGATGAGACCCATTTATTTCAATTGATGCCAGATGGAGATAAGAGCGCTTCTGAAGTAAAAACTGAAGCTTGGTTTTAGATGCATTAAAATTAACAAACCACTTCTTTTTCTATTGTACCACATGCTCTAGATCAGAGGAGATCACATCAGATAGACTTTGGTGGTTTACGGCCTTTGATGTGCTGCCAAAGATTGTAGAATCGTCAGCACGAATGTCTGCGAATGATCTAAGTATGTGATTTGTAAGAGCATTCGTGCAGACCAGAAAGAGAGTTGGATCAAGGATGGACCCTAAGGGAGTCCAGCATTGATACTATGAGGTTCTAATTTCTGCCTATCAACCACTACTCTTATGAACCTATGAATAAAACATGATTAAATAGTTGAGAAGACATTAGCTGGAGATCCTGTGAAGTAGACCTTTATGCCATATCTTATTAAAGCGTTTGATATGCCAAGAACAATTGCCCTAGAAAGTAATACTCCGTCGAGAACGTTGCTCACCTTTTGAAATATAACCGTAAGCACATCTGCTGTAGACCTAGCAGAACGGAAATCATATTGCACGTCATTAAGATAGCTATTGCTACGGAAGTGCTTGACTACTTGTCTATTCACAACAATTCAAATAATTTACTTATAATGCACAGGAGATTTATTGGTCTGTACTGAGAGAAAATGATGATCGATCACCTGAATTCTTAAATACAAGGTATACTGGTAAAAATTCCCAGGGTGTTAGGAAGCTATTGTCATTAACACCATGCGTCTATAGCTTTGGAAGTATGGGAACGAGTTCTGGTTGAAGCCTTATCAGCACTATAATTTGAATTCTCTCAGAAACAGTTGCTTGACTGGAATCAAGGCTTTTGATTAGCTTGGCAACATCACGTACATATATTCTTAAGTTTCATAGCGTTTTTTCTTATACAAAAGGAAATACACGATGGTGGCGGCCTTGATCGCATAGGGGATAATTAGTCGCTTAGTTCTTGGTAAAGAGTTTGTCATTGTCTGATGGTTACGAGATTAACTCAGGTCAGTGGACGATAGTTAGGGTTTAGCACACTCTTCTGCTAAGATCCCTGTTTGCTATTTGCCAAAACCTGATCGATACAAAACAGCTTATTAACCACTTTCTACTTGACAAACCGAGCATACAACTCTCTGGCGTTCTTCATTCTTAATTTTCATTATTTGATCAATTTGAGGGCTAAAAGCAGGGCCCATAACATAATGCAACTTAGTATAAGAAATAAGGAACTCCAAATTCCTTGATAAAATATATCCTTTAAAAGGAGCATATACCTGCTAACATTTAAATAATGCCTGGAGACAATGAAAAAATATTTTCCGCTGACAACCGTAAAAGAACTGCTTGGTCCATAGGAAGATGTAAACCGATCTATTACTGAAATTTAGGTGTTTCTTTAGGCAAAAAGTTCTTCACTGAAGTTTTTTTTATAGTATATGTCATATATGTGGTTCTGGGTTCTGTTTGTTCGCACTGGTTGTCATTATGTTTGGCGAATTATTTTGGAACGGAACTTCCTAGCCACGAGTATTTCCTGTCTATGTTTTGACGATTTACTCTTGTCGTACTGCGCACTCAACTGTGATGTTTTCAAGAGATCTGCACTTATTTTTTGCAGTGATTCTGTACGTTCTTGTTGTTGCTTATGTCTTCTTAGTTTTCCTCGTATATCAACACTATCGCCGCATATTAATTTTGGCTTATTCTTGACATGATTGGCAGGGAGTGCATATTCACTGAAATCAACTTTTAATAGAATACCGGTTTGTTATAAAGCTTTCAAGTTATTCATTAAGTTCCCCCAATACGACGAACATACAATTGTTTTGTTTTTTAATACTAGTTGCGTATTTTTCTAAAGCTCGATCCAAGCCGACATCACCGCTCTGGCTGTTTTGCAATACGTTACCGTTAGAAAACATCTTTTCTTCATGTATGCAAATTTTTAATTATTAAATCTGATTACAAATCTGACTGAAACAACGTTTTTGTTTAATATGTTCACCATATGTTTTATGGTATTTTCTGTGTGATTTACTGTGTTGTACACTAATTTTAAGTGTTTTACAATGGAAGCTTTTATATCCAATTATGTTATAAGCCATGCAAGAATTCGGGTGGCAATAACACAGCCGTAGTATAAACATTGACTTTTAGTAAATTGTCTCTTCTGTCCACTGTGAAGTATAATGTCTTTTATTTTGTAATTTCTCTTGGAAATAGGGTTCTGACTTTTATTAGGTATTCTTACGTATTTTTCAAGGATTTTACTCCTTCTTAACGTAAATCACTCGCTAGCAGTGTTCTGCCAAATTTTGTAGTGTCACATTTGGCCCGCTTTCCAATTGAGTAAAACGTCTGCGTAAAATTTCAGTCTTTTGAATCCACGTACGAAGACAATTACGTTTAACATCTTCAGTTATCAGTTCAGCTAGTTGAATATCGTCGATATATTTTTAACTGTTGGTGTAAACGTTAAATTATGCTCGTGATCTTTCTTGAGTAGATTAACTCTACAAACTCTTCAACATATGCCGTAAATAATCTTGTTTTCCCCACTGCTGGAAAACTGCTTCTGGCGTACCAGTTTTCAAGAATTCTAGCGAAAGCATTGCCCCATTAAATTATCGCCCCATTAACCTCCTCCCGCTTTTCACCAAAATATTTCAGTCCTTAAGAAATCAACCTCCATTCCATCACCTTAAAACTGCTAAATTTCTGATCGATCAACAATATGGATTTAAGCAAGCCCGTTCGACATCAGATATCCTAACTGTAATCTCGCACCGTGTATACCAATCACTGAACAAAGCAGGGGAGGGAAGAAAGGTAGTCCTAGACATATGTAAGGCTTTTCTCAGGAAAACCAGATCATATGATATCACTGGGAGAAGAGATAACATAATTAAATCCTTCCTAAGCAGAAGAACCATATATGTTGTCCTCGACGGCAGTATAAACTATAAGATATAAATGCGGGAGGACCTCATGGGTCTATCCTTGGACCTTTATTATTTCTTTGTATTCATAAATGACCTAAGTGAAAAAATTGTCTTGAATATAGGTATGTTTGCTGATGACACTACAAATGAACACATATCTAAGGAAATGGCAGAAACACTAGAGGAAGACCTCCAATCTGTAGTCGAATGGCGACAAAAATGGATGGTTATATTCAGTGCTGCCAAGAACGAAGGTTCACAAGGAACATGAGTTGTGACAGATACATTGCGAGCATTGCAAAATCTGCTGAGAAGAAGGTGGCCTCTATTTACCGTGCTGGAAAGCGTCTTATGCCTGAAAGTATCCTTACCTCGAAAAGGCCACCATTCGCCAATGCGTAGACTGCTGTTGTCATATTTGGGCTGATAAATCTGCTACTAGCCTCCTAGTCCAGATCAGGGTTGAAAAGAAGGCCACCAACCTGATAGGTCCTGAACTATCATCCAACGTTCAACCTCTGTCCCATCGACGGAAGTTGCATCTCTCTGCCGTTTCTTCAAGTATTTTAATGATGAATGTTCTGACAATATACAAGCCCTTGTACCCCCGACAAAGCGGACAAGCAGATAAATCCCACCCCTAGACTGTAGAGATTCCCTAGATGGAAGAAAGCTTTTTACTCCAATAGTTTCTTCCTCAGAACTGCTCGAATTTAGAACTCCCGTCCGAGATTCTGCTTTCCCAACTGTACTGACATGCAGACGTTCAAGTGCAATGAGAACAGACATCTTGCTGCTTGTCTCTCTCCATAATATCCCTGCAAAGTATGTCGGTGATAGTAGCACCTTACTTCAAAGTGGTACTGTACATTGTTTGGGGTAAAAATGGAATAAAACAGCCATATCCGAAATAACGTTTTGCCGCTAAATAGTTTTGTTAAGAGTGTTAACGCTTCAGAGAAGCATTAAAGTTATACAGTTTGTGCAGTAAAGTGTAATCTAGGAATTTACAGTGTTCTGTTAATTCCAGGATTCCAATCTATAAACAGATTATTTTCGAGTCAGTTTTATCGGCACAATTAATATCATATAGATCCTTATACATTTTAAAGTACAAATGTAAAGTCTTGCTTTTGTCTCGGGTGTAAATTTAGTTGTTGGTACCTTTTTAGACTGCACTTTATGGGAGTGAAAAATGTGCTTGTGACTTGGTTTTTATTTGTAAAAGTTAGTAGTAGTAGTAGTAGTAGTAGAAGTAGTAGTAGTAGAAGTAGTAGTAGTAGTAGTAGTAGTGGTACTAGTAGTAGTAAGCTTGTATTTTCTTGTTGTGTCTGTAGCATCCATTTTGTTTTTGTTGTTATTGTTCCAATAATATTTTCCTTAATTTTACTCTATCTGTGCTTTAATCTTATAGTTATTTAATTAAGCGTGTAATTGCCGTTGTTTGCAAATTCATTTGATGGTGACAGTCATGCTATAGTCTATTCTAAGCTTGCAATGGGTATTGTTTCTTTTTTATTTGAAGAAAAAAGGAGCGACAATGATTATTGATTAAAATGTGTAAAATGAGGTTATACTTTAATATAAATTTCATTGGATTAAATACTATATATAAAACCGATGTTGGAATGATTGTGTGCTGCATTCATCTTTAATATCAAAATTAATTTGCGATACAGTGCCCCTTTTTTACATAGTAATTAGACTGTGAACAACTAAACCAACAAATAAAAATACGACTTTATATATATATATATATATATATATATATATATATATATATATATATATATATATATACATTTGTGTGTGTGTGTGTGTGTGTGTGTGTGTGTGTGTTGGATTGGATCTTCAAGTATGCAAATCTAGAAATCTGTTTTTAACGTCAGACGGAAATTCAAATGTAAAATACAAACATTGAGTATAAGCGAAATTTTGAATAAATGTATATTAGATAATAAAATACTCACGTTCCCAGCAGCTGACTTGCTGATGACATTAAACAAGGAGAAATAACATTTAAACGAAATGCAAAACCGCTAAACGTCAGTCAGAATTTGTTTGAACACATAAAATAAAGTTTAAAATATTCTTTAAAGGAATTAATAAAATGCGTTTAACACGTAATAAAATCGATTACAATAAACTAATATAACACACAATGTGAATTAATCCGATTATGTTGTAACCATTTTAAGCCGTCTATTTTAATACATACGCAAGTAAATTATTTGCAACAAAACCGCAAGCAGAAAACGTACTGGTAAGCGTGATGCATTCAATAATAATTGCAGCTTTTCCTCTGTTTTTCCCAGAAAGAACAAAGACGAAAATATAACTACTGCTGCCAATCCTGATGCAAACCATGAAATAGTAAAACACGCATACTATTATCACTAAGTATAACTAGGAATATATATATTCTTATATATATATATATATATATATATATATATATATATATATAAAATATATATGGCGATTAAGCTACACTGAATATTCCGCGTTTCATCCAACTATAGGATTCGTCAGGCTTATGCGCGAATTCTGTGGTTGCTTCTTGTTTTTATATATGTTGAGGATTTCTAGTTGGCCAATCAGCTTTCTAGTATCCACTGCGCCCCTTCCTATCAGCCAATGGGCATGCATTTTATCAAACAAAGAATCTGTTTTAGAACTAGGTTAGTAGTTTTAGGTACACGTTCTCCTTTTTTGTATGCATATACATATACCAATGTGTACACACATACATGCACACATATATATACATATATGTGTGTGATCGCTTATGTATATTCATGTTTATTTAATTTATTTATTTGTTTGTTTTCTGTTGTTATTGTTAGTTTTGAAGCTAACAATAACAATAGAAAACAAACAAATACATAAATTAAATAAACATGAATATACATAAACGATCACACACATATATGTACATATATATATATATATATGTGTGTGTGTGTGTGTGCGCGCATGTATGTGTGCACACATAGGTATATTTAAATGTATAAAAAGGGAGAACGTCTACCTAAAACCACTAACCTAGTTCTAAAACAGATTCTTTGTTTGACAAAATGCATGCCCATGGGCTGATAGGAAGGGGCGCGGTGGATACTAGAAAGCTGATTGGCCAACTAGAAATCCTCGACATATATAAAAACAAGAAGCAACCACAGAATTCGCGCATAAGAAATTGGAAAACGCGGAATATTCAGTGTAGCTTAATCGCCATATATATTTTATAAATTACTAACTAGCTCTACATACGTATTGATCATGTTTGAAGTAAATACTTAAAGTTTACGCATAAATCTATACTTTCGTATATTAAATTTATGTGAATAAATGAAGTAGTTATATATATATATAAATATATGTATATATATACTTATTTATATATATATATATATAAGAGTATATATCTTCCTAGTTATACTTAGTGATATATATATATACTTATTTATATATATGTATATATATATATTTACACACACATACATATATATAATGAATATATAAAAGTTATAAGCTTTTATACTTTTCGTATTCTTTTTTATACATTTCCCTTCATATATATACATATGTATATATTTATATATATATATATGTATATATATATATATATATATATATATATATATATATATATATATATATATAATGAAACGCAATTAACTAGTTTACAATGGTAAACCATACCGTTTCTATCCTATTTTATTATCGCGGATTCTAATCTAAATTACAGTACATCACATGCGGTAAAAAAATTAGGTTGTCCAATGTAGTAGCTTTGGCTTGCATACACTAGGCATCGTTAACATATTATTGAAAGCAAATGCGTTACTAGCGTTCTGTATATATTATTGTTTAATGATATTATTAAATTCATAAATAACTAGCCGGGCTACCCGGCGTTGCTCGAAACTGTATAAACCAAGAGATAATTGAATTTTATTTAGAATATATTTGTTATTGTTAGGAGAGAAGAATTTATAATCTCTATCCATCAGTTGCTATTTCGAGCAAAATAATATTTTCTCTACCTAGTGCGGGTATTACATTTATGAAAAAAATGTATCTTACCTAGGGCAGGTAATTTACAGCATGTATATGAAATAATCTTATCTTTGCAAGGACTGGTAATATACAACATATATTTAAAATAATTTTACCTACATAAAGACGGGTAATTAAAGTACATATAAGAATCAATTTCGCATACTTTCTTTTTACTCCAAAACGGACATTACTATTTCCAACAACACCCCGAAGAGAAAACTCGAAAGCACGTTTTAAATTAACATAATCGTGCTTATTTCTACCTATTAATATAACAATCCCATCATTCCCGGGTGGTTACATCAAAATCAACAACAAAAAAATCACCCCCTACAAAAACTGGCCTAGTAAACTTTCATAGGAAACCAACAATATATATGTATTAATTTAATTTTGAGATCGTAAACTGTTTAAGCCATATCGGAAATCGACTTCACGAATAAAGTAATTTTGAGATAGCAAATTGTTTAATCCATTTCCGGTACAAATTTTACCTTCTACCACCCTCATTTTATCCAGAACGACGCTGATTATTCTAATATATAGTGTACCCTGTCTCATTCAATCCCTAGCAACGCCAGGAATTTTACTAATATTAATCTCCATCAATCTCCTTCAATCCCGGGTGATGCCGGGGCTATTGCTAGTAAATTATCTCACGTATCTAATTCAACCTTGTGTAACGCCGAGTATTTTTCTTGTGTATATGTGAAGCTACCTAACACACATCCGGCCGACGCCAAGTATTCTTTTATTCTGTATTTGTACCGATATCATTTAATCCCAGGCGATTCCAGGTATTCTGTTAGTATGTATTTGCACCTGCATTATTAAATCCGTGGCAATGCCTAGCATTGTGCTTCCATATATTTCCTCTTATCTCATTCAATACGGGGCGATGCAGGGTATTGTACTAATATATATTTCCACCTATCTCATTCAATCCCAGGTGACGCCAGATATTTTGCTAATATATATTCTCACCCATTTCATTATGTCCCGTGCAACGCAAGGTATTCTGTTAGTATATATTTTAATCAATCTAATTCAATACAAGGAAACACCAGGTATTCTGCAAGTATATATTTCCATCTATCTAATTCGTTCCCAGGCGCCCGTGTATTCTGCTTGCATACATTAGCATGCACTCATTCAATCCCGAGTGACTCCGGGTAATATGCTAGCATATATTTGGACGTATCTCGTTTAATCCCATAATTCTTGGATATGTTCCTAAATTCGAGAATTATTTTTTCATAATTCAACCCACATTTCCGTGCCCCGCTATTAAAATAATAACTTTGATACATTTTTTTTTACACAGAGATCACCACTTATCAAGGCACGGAAGCCACTCAGGGATAAGGGTTATTGCAAGTACATTCCGTTAGTGTGGAGATTTGATGAAGTGTTTACTTAAGGGGGCAGTTCATTAGGAATTTATTAACATTGGACTTGAAGACATCCAAGTTGTAGTGCGGAGGGAAGCAGGCAGACGGAACAGAGTTCCACAGGCGTGCAGTTCTAAGAAAGAAGCTTTGTTCATGGAATCCGCGTTTAGATTTAGGCACAGATATAGAGTGGGGGAAATTTTTCACAGTGGATTAAGCTAGACGGGTGTTTTTCGTGAAAGATTGGCGAGGCGGGACCAGAGATTGGAGTTCAGACGAGCATCTGCCATGGAAATAACGATAAAATAAGGACAGGCTCGCAACGTCTCTTCCGTGGGAGAGAGGTTGCAGAGTAGAGAAAAGGGCATCCCCCACTAAGCCATGAAGTCTATTTTGTACTCTGTCAAGGCAGGATAGGCTGTTTTTAGCAGCTCCTGCCCAGATATGGCAACAGTATTCATCCTTGGACGTACTTGGCTTCTTATATAGATAGATACTTGCATCAGTAGTGAGATATCTTCTGGAGCGGTAGAACGATCCCACCATCTTTCCAGCGACCTTGGCAACAGACTTGATGTACGTGTTCCATTTCAGATCAGGAGTAAAAGTCAACCCCAGAAGCTTGTCAAAACACGACTCCTCACCAAGACGAGAGCCATCCATCACAATTTATGCCAGATGGGGATCAGAGCGTTGATAATGTAAGGACAGGAGTTTGGTTTTGGATGCATTAAAGGTAACCAGCCACATCTTCCCCCACTGAACCACGCGCTCGAGATCAGAGGAGAGAGAATCAGAGAGAACTTTGTCATTTACAGCCTTTGATGTGTTGCCGTAGATGGTCGTGTCATCAGCATAGATGTCAACGAATGATTTAATTATGTGTTTAGGGAGGTTATTGATGTCGATCAGGAAGAGAGTTGGGCCCAGGATGGACCCCTGAGGGACTCCAGCATTTATATTTCAGGCCTCCGATTTTTGTCCATCTACCACTACTCTTATGAACCTATCGGAGAGAAATGATTTAATGATTGAGAAAACATTTCCAGTTATACCGTAGCTGGAAATCTTGTGAAGTAGATCCTTATGCCCTACCTTGTCGAAGGCCTTTGATATGTCAAGAGCAATATGTCAAGAGATTCACTAATCCTGTGGGATATAACCGTCAGCACGTCTGCGGTAGATCTTGCAGAGCGGAAACCATATTGTGTGTCACTAAGACGGTTATTCCTGCTGAGGTGGTTTACTATTTCTCTATCTAATATGGATTCCAGCAACTTACTCATAACACACAGGAGACTTATAGGTCTGTATTGAGAGGGAGATGACTTATCACCTGAATTCTTAAATACATGGCAAACTGATCAGGTCTTCCAGGGAGTCGGATAGCATTTCTCCTTAAGGCAGTGCTTAAATAGTTTCGTAAGTATGGGAGCAAGTTCTGGTTGAAGCTTTTTTAACACTATAATTGGGATACTATCAGGGCCAGTTGCTTTACTGGAATCTAGGCTTTTTATTAGCTTGGCGACCTCATGCACGGATATTTGTATGTTATCTAGCTTGTTCTGTGTTATAGGAGGAAATATGGGGAGTTGATGGCCTTCGTCGCATAGGCTAGAATTAGCTGCAAAGTTCTTGGCAAATAGTTTGGCCTTGTCTGACGCTTACGAGATGGCTTCTGGTCCATTGATAATGGTTGGGATAGAACGCACACTTCTGTTCAGGATCCTATTTTTTATTTGCCAAAACTGGTAGGATCCACTGATCAGCTACCTTGGATTTAACAGACTGGGCATATAACTCTCTTGCATTTTTTACTACTCTTTTACAGTGGCTGCTAGCAGACCTGGGCTGTTTATTTCATTACAAACACACACACCATATAACTAACATTTTATCATTTTTCATTATTCTTGTAGATGTTACTAATTCCACAATTATTTTGTATGCTTAAACCCACATCATTGCCCCCTCTTACTAAAATAAACGCTTTGATACATTGTCTGTGCTGGTTATTTCATTACAAACACACCGATCAAGTAATTGAAATTTCATCAATTGTCATAATTCTTGGATATGTTATCAATTTCAACAATCATTTTTTATTCTATTCCATTATATTATCACCCCCTTATAACTAAAATAATAACTTTGATTGATTGACTCGGCTGGTTATTTCATTACAAACACACCAATCAAGTACTCAAATTTAATCATCTTTCATAAATCTTCGATGTGTTACTTATTTCGATAATCATTTTTCATAATTTAACTCGCATTGCCGCTCCCTCTTCCATTAATAATAACTTTGACACATTGTCTTGGTTGGTTATTCCATTACAAAAACACCCTCCAAATAACTCACATTTTATCATTTTAAATACTTCTTGGATATGTTACTAATTTCAACAACTATTTTTCATGATTTAACTTATATTATCTCCGTACTTCCACTTACTAAAATAAAAACGTTGATACACCCGCTATTACAACACACCAAACAAATAACTAACATTTCATCATTTTTCATAAGTCTTTGATATATTGCTTATTGCAACCATCATTTTACATAAGTTTTTCACATTATCACCCACACCTCTTACTAAACTTATAACCATGAGACATTGCCTGGGCTGGTTATTTCATTATAAACACACCAATCAAATAACTCACATTTCATTATTTTTCATAATTCTTGGATATGTTACTAATTTTGGCAATCATTTTTAATGAAGAAATCTACATTATCCCTGTCCTCTTACTAAAATAATAACTTTGATGCATTGTCTGGGATGGTGATCTCATGACAAACACACTAACAAATAACTCACATTTCATCACTTTTAATAATTGTAGAATATGTTACTTATTTCAACAATCATTTTTTCGGTTTAACGACATTATTGCCACCCTCTTACTAAAATGATAATTTTTATGCACTGTATTGGCTGTTTATTTCATTATAAACACAATAATCAACTCACAATTCATAATTTTTCATAATTGTTGGATATCTTACTAATTTCGACTACAATTTTTATGCTTTACCCCACATTATCGCTCCCCTCTTATTAAAATGATAACGTTCATACATTGCTCATTTCATTACAAACACACCGACCAAGTAACTCAAATTTCATCATTTTTCATAATTCTTAGATATATTACTAATTTCGACAATCATTTTAATGAAAAACCCACAATATTCCCGTCATCTTACTCAAATAATAACTTTGATACATTATCTGGGCTGGTTATCTCATTACAAACACACCAATCAAGTAACACGCATTTCATCATTTTTCATAATTATTGGATATGTTACTAATTCCGACAACTATTTTTCATGATTTAACTTACATTATCTCCGTCCCCCCTTTTACTAAAGCAAAAACTTTGATACATCAGCTAGTTTTTTTTATTACAAACACACAACTCAAATAACTAACATTGTTCATTTTTCATAATTCTTAGACATGTTACTAATTTTGACAATCATTTTTCATGATATTACCGATATTATTGCCCCCCCCCTCTTACTAAAATAATCACTTTGTTACATTGTCTGGACTGGTTATTTCATTATAAACACATCAATCAAATAACTCACATTTCATTATATTTCATAATTATTATAAATGCTTATTATTTGAATCGTAATATCACGACTTAATTTCATAGGTTCGTTCCTAGTTTAATAACAAGAAAAAAACATTTTTATCTTTTACATACAAAATATTTCGGCAAACACGTTATTTTCTAGATAAATGAATCAATATCAATGTTAATGAGTTTAATTCAATCATGATTTAATTATTGCCAATATGTTTATATTTATATTGATGACGTAGACAACCGCCCAAAGCAAATACTTATTTAATTATTCAGATTTATATCAATACATATATTAAGTTCTAATTGTCGCTTCTTTGATAAAAATTAGTAGAGCTAGTTTACACTTGTAAGCTTGTGTAATGTATATTATTTAATACTAAATAAGATGGGAGATTAAGTATCCTTGACAAACTTATGCGTCTTATTTAGGTCTCTCTGTAGATATACGTTATATACGTTTCTTACTTGAAATGTATCCAATTATTTAAACATATCAAAAGTATTAGGAAATTAAATTACGGAATTTTTAATTTTTAAATATATGCGTCAATAATTGAGCCAATTTGATGTAGAATATCAATTATTTGTTTATAAATTTCTGCACATTACATAAAATGAGTTACAGAAGTTTAAACTTAAATAAATTATGTATGAAACAATTATTTACTCGGTGTAGTTGAAATGATTCTGATGTTACGATAAAACATGGCGATTGTGTAAGATAAAAGATAATGATGGGGTTTGGTATTTATTCATATGTAATAGTCAAGAAGTGTAAGTCATTCTCAACACATTATGATCATTGTTTTATACATTCTTACTGAGAATTAGTTCTTAGAAATAAATGTAAAGTAAGATTTAGCATTTTTAAAACAAATATCAAGAGAAATGTTACGTATACTGGCGAATTAGTTAATAGATTTAGTTATTAAAACGTTAAGGTTTTTTCTAGCCTGTAACTTAACTATGACGGATCAGAAATCCTAAAGAGTGCTTGACGTATTCTCCGAGATTTTTAATGCCATCTATCTGTATAAACATGTAAGTGAGTCTATGTTTGTTTCCTAAACGCTTTCCTTGTCTTGGATTGAATTATGTTAAAACTAGCAGGGGTAGCCAGTGTTGTCCAGGTGTTTGAAGGTGTAAAAGAAAAAAAGTGTTAGTAGAAAGACACGCTCGAACACGTGACAAGAAGGCAACAAGAAAGTGAAACAAAACGTGACATCTCCGCTTTGAAGTCAAAGGAAGTGAAAAGCGTCCACATTCAACGATGACAATCAAAAAGATAACTTGCTAAGAGAATGAGTTAACGCAGGTGCAGGTATGAGCATTCGCTGACAGTCACTTCAGCTTTACACCGATTCATTTATTAGTTTCGCCACGATGTTGGGGAAACCAAGCTCCCACGAAAAAAGGGGGAGCTCTCAAATTAATAGCAATTTTCTGATTTAAACGGTTTTCCCCACATTGATCCAAGCTAATTGCTTTCAGACGGTCCTAGCAGTACAGCCTACTTTGCTTCGATTAGTTTTGCTTTTATACGAAAAAGGCCACAACCACGCGATATGACGGAATAGAGGGAATTTTATAAAAGTCGATCACAATAAATATAGAGACGACGTGCGTTCGCAAATCATAGATTTATAATCTAAGGAGTATATGAAAAAGTTCTAAAAAATAATAACACACTCGCCCTCCGCCGAGAAAAGACTTTCTTGGACATACAAAAATGCGCGAGCCACTTTTGTCTCTTATATATATATATATATATATATATATATATATATATATATATATATATATATATATATATATATATATATATATACTAGATGTTATATCTATCAAATATTGTTAGTTTGTCATATATTTATATAAAAGTATAAAGTGGCGGATTTCTTGCGTATATTTTCTCGATTTTTATTGTAAATAAATGGTTCATACTATCAGGTTTTCGGCATTTTGGAATATTTAACTGCAATCTCTGTTATTCTGTAGTATATATGCACAGCTTTGGTTATATTCCGTCTAGATTTTTGTCATATAACAATTTATGTGTTCTAAGCTTATATGTAAACATTAACTAGCTTATTTTGCATCATCATAATACGTTTTTTGAAAGTTTTTCATTCTCTTAACCTGTGGCCTGTACTGCTTATGAGTTATTTCATTTTTTTTTTGTTTTCATGGGAATGTACGTGCGTTTTTGCCTACACATATTTTTTTTTTATTTTATGCTTCGTCTTAACCCATGCTCACCTCTTGAAACCTGACTTTATGTTACATGGTTATTTTCTTAAAACATTTTTCTGTCAGATTTTTCGTAGTAATCCTTTCGTTTTATTTTTTGCTGAACACGGTTTATATATCGTGTTCTGTGGATATTCCTTATTTGCGCTCCCACAGTAATAATGTACGCGTTCGACTATGCTCTACCTATCAAATTATGTGCACGATGCAACCAAAAATGTGCACATTCCAACCAGCAATCTCAGTAAAACAAAGTAGCTTTAGTAGGTTTCTCTTTATATGAAACCGTTGTTATTGTAGGGTTTATCTGCTATTAATTGATTACGTCTCACATTCTATAATCTTATTTTTTGGTCCAATGATTTGTTAGCAATAAATAAAAAAATATATACTAGCTATTTTTTCTGTATACGTTTTATGTTAATATACGCCATACATAGATGATTTCATTTCTTCATATATATTTATTTGTTAATCGCGTGCATGATCTTATGTCCTGCGCCTTTTGACCATTATGGTCTACTAACATGGCTTCATTAAGTAATTAAGTTTCTTCAATTTAAATGAAACTTGCCATACAATTTAAATGAAACTTGCAATAGCAGATCAGTTCGTTTTTAGAGTCATATTACTATTTTGAGGGGAGGTGATAATAGTTATAGCTTCAGATGTACAGAGGTGACAAGACTTAGATCCTGCAGTATAAGACCTAAAAAATGAGTAGGCTGATGTATATATTTAAATATATAGCGTTTGTTTGGTGATTGGATTTTCATTTTCCGACAACAGTAATTTTCATTTCACGGATGATTGCGTAAGCATTGAGGAGTAGTCTTCTTTATATCTCAAATTGTTAATATTAAACAAATATTACATTCCTGTATATATATATATATATATATATATATATATATATGTATATATATATATATATATATATATATATATATATATATGTATATAAGAAACAAAATTACAATAAGTTTACCAAGGTAATCAAAATGGTAAACTTAAAATATATTATAAATATTAAAGAGTAAATATTTACA
Organism: Euprymna scolopes; assembly: GCF_053919585.1. Classification (NCBI taxonomy): domain Eukaryota; kingdom Metazoa; phylum Mollusca; class Cephalopoda; order Sepiida; family Sepiolidae; genus Euprymna; species Euprymna scolopes. Next base: position 45,614 of record NW_027633268.1, read on the forward strand.
AGTAAAATAATCTCAACCAGATGTAAAAGCTCAATAAAACCGAAAAGGAAATAGGGCTTATAATATGAACAAATGCTTTATAAAATATGTGAAAAGACATCTTGAAAAAGAGTAAAAAACATATTTAATTTTAAAAAAGGAAGCACAAGATAATTGGATAGTCCATAATCCGCGGAGTTTCGAAGAAATACTCTACTTCTCATCAGAGGGCAGGAATTAGCAAAATGCGAGATGGGATTTTGCATGTAAAAGTATTTAGTGAAACTACAAGTAAGTCACAGATCTTACTTGGTTAAATAAAGGGTGTAGTAAGGGGAGTAGGAGGTAAAAGAGAAATGATAAAATAATTTCACATGGATGGATAGTCCGGTGAAGGGTAAAAAATCCAAGAATGGTAAAATCCAAACACGGTAGAATTAAAAATTTCCAATCCAACAGGTAAGTTCCAAATGGTCAAAAATGATCCAAAAGGCAGAATTCCTTGGAAAAAAATCACAAATGGAATGAGTTCCAAATCATTAAAAGAAAAGTTCAAATGTGCACAGAAAAAGCACTGGAGAGAATATTTAAAACACGCCTACCAAGGCCGGGGGAATCAAGTAAAGTAAGATTAAAAAAAAACAATTAAAAAACAGAAAAAGGATCAAAGTTTAAATTTGAAAAGCAAGGTCAAACTGGCCCAGACAAAAAGCGCGAAAGTTAGCGTTAATAATTTGGTTAACTTAAATATGCACGTGAAAGTCCCAGAAACACGAGTCAGAGAAACAAATAAAGGGCTAAGTTTATGAAATGGAGCGTCTATTATATTAAAAAGAAAGAGATAAAAACATAAAAAAAAACTATATATACATATATGGACACACAAATATATATATATATATATATATATATATATATACACATACACATACATATACATACATACAGACACACAAATGCACACATGCAAGTACATACATACATGACTCTAATAACATATACGAAATCCCGATGAATTAAAATATATTTTAGCCTATTTTACGATCCGGCGAAGCCGGCCTTCCCTTAACTAATACATTAATAAAAGTTAGAATGGATGTATGTGTGAGGACACATGCCAACCTATATACACAATCACATATTCGATTAACAAGCTTAAAATTTAGTATATAGGTTATTCAGACATGTGTAATCTTTTTATATCGATTTTAATCTTGTAACATGTGTTGCTAAGTAGTCAAAATTGTAAACTTTATACGATTGGAGTCATCGTAGTTTATCTAGTTGTTCAACCCTTTGAAGAATGCACATATGCGAATCGTTACCGCGAGAGATCATTTTTATTAAGAATGAGTATCTTTTAAAAGACTAGTGTGCAAAACTGACGTAATGGCAATCGTCCTTGACTCACTTTCTTTAAGTTTTCCTTTGGATTTCAACTCGAATATGTTGTTATTACAAGAAGTGAACTGTTTAGAAAAAAATAACATAATACGCGTATGGGGAAGTCTCAGTTGCTTTTCGTTTTTTACCTCACTTTTTGGAAGGATTTAACGTTACGTTTACCACTTACGATATTTCTCTTCATAATAAAAACATAATTCTGTATTATTTAACATATAATATTTATGCGCATTTTACGAACAGACAACGCCAGGGGACTTGCTAGTGTATCTATAAAAATGAGAATGTGTATGAGGACACTTCTCAACCTATATATTCATTTTTTATCTACAGACTAGAAATAATGTATACAAGTTAGAAAAGCATTTCTATCCAAGGCATGACAATTGTAAAACAAAACGTTTTTTTATTACTGTAGGTTTAAAAATAAAGGTACGAGATTCAATTTGAAATGTGTTTATCTTCAAAGTGCACTTTTATAAATTTTACAAAGTAAGGTATAACAATTTAATTTAAATTGAATTAAAAAATTACCTTGGATGTATTTTATGTAATGTGCATTCTGTTGCACTTTAAAAAAATCATTGAAAATTTTATATCTATATCAATTGTTAGATGAAAGATAATGTGTTAAAATTGCAGCAAAATGGACATTACGTAACATAAATCTAAGGTAATTTTTTGATTCAATTTAAATGACATTTTTATACCTTACTTTGTAAATTTGTTAAAAGTGCAATTTCAAGAAAAATAAATTTCAAATTGAATCTTGTACGTTTATTTTTAAAGCTTATAGTAAAAACGTTTTGTTTAACAATTCTCATGCCTGGGATGAAATGCTTTTCTAACTTGTATCTTATCTTTTTAAGATTATATTTTAAAACTCTCCTTCTTTCTATTTCAATTTGCATTTTTCCTCACACCACAACTCATTTCTGCAACCCCGCCTTTGTATTATTACAGGTCTGCATATTCTCTCTGTGTCAGTTTGTATTTCTCCTCACACCACAACTCATTTTTGCAAATCCTCTTTTTAATACAGGTCTGCAAAATGAGAAAATGAAAAAAAAAATTAAAGAAAAATTTTAAAATAATTTTTTAGATTAAATTTTTTAAACTTCTTTCAGAATAGAAAATCTTTAAAATTTGATAAGGAACATATTTCATATAGGTTTTATTAACAAATATTCAGTACATAATGAGAAAAATAGATATGAAAATTTCAAAAGGACTTTATAACTGGTTACGGTCAATAGTAGTCCTCGCCAGCGAAAGTTTTTGGTATTGTTATTCTATTATTATTATTATTATTATTATTATTATTATTATTATGTTTTAAAACATTTTGTGTCCTTCTCTTTCGCGCGAGTACTAATAAGACAATCGGACACGTTGAACAATTTCTAAACAATTTTCATCACGAAAAAAAAGGCAGCAAAATAAAAGTCGTTAGATTTTATTCTGTTTTCAACCGTTTCACGACTGCACACGGGCATCCGAAAAATATGAGTTTCTATATGTTAAGAATAAGATGGTATGAAAACACCTTGTAAAGATCATGTAAAGCTGGTCTAATGTTTATACTTGGCGCACTCTCTTAAGTTTTTGGTTTCGATCTCAGCTCGAGTATATTACCCAGGTGTTTGGAAGTGTGTGTTGAGCAAAACATAGCAAAAAAAAAGTTGTAGTAGAAAGGAACGCTCAAACTCGTACCGCGAAAAAAAACGTGACGTCTTTGCTGTTACGTCTATCGCCAAACCGGAAGTGGCGAAAGGTTCAAATTAAGGCTAGCCAATCGGAAAAAGGGGGTGGATTTCGAAAATATCGCCGACAAAATCGACCCCTGCTTGTAAAAAAGTGCCCAGGTGAGGGTGATCGAATTAATGTTCTTACGGAGTTTTTCGATATTTGTCGTCCGAAGCGTCACACTTCAAAACGATACCGATCGCGTGAAAATCCGTCACTTTAGACACACATATAAATATGCATACATACATACATAATGTACATATATGCATACATACAACGTATTTTTAAACAGGCAGACGAGTTTATATGATATATATTTGTACGTGTTTCTGTGTGTTTGTTAAAAGTGTTTCTACGCGAATAGTATAATAAAACCTCCGATAATAAATATTGTAAGAACTGTTAGGGCTAATTAACCATAATGCCCCTGAAATCACAGCGCATGTCGTATGTTGGCTAAAATCGATATGAAACGCGTCTTCTGAAGTTGTGGGGAAACACATTGAATTGCATACAAATGATGACAACAATCGTAGCCTTCGTTAGAAAACGAACGAACAAGTACCAAAAATATCTATTTTCGCAAGCAGTATCTGTTAGTGTCATGTATGAATATATCTAGAACCAGCTACACGCACTTGCCCTTTGACAGCCGAGGAAATATGTTGATTTGATGATGTCGATTGTTTTATATCTATGTGATTTTTTTTATTTAGTGCCCTTTAGTGTTTCCATTTCCATTGTATGTCTTTTTTTTTTCTATGGACGGTTTTTTTCATCCTGTATATTGACGTCAGCAGTGCCTATCTACTTATATGGCTCCCTGTCAATCAACCTAGAAAGATAGTGCACTGTGTCAGTTATATTCCCGCTCTTTTTATATTTCATTTGCACAATATATTGTCTTACCATTTCCTTGTCTCCACTATTTGTCTATCTAAATATATCTGCTGTTCGGTTGTCGAAACGCAGAATGACATGCCTCCCCACATCTAGCTACACTGAAGATCCGTGATGAGCTAAAATGTCTGTTGATTACTATACAGTTCATTGCGATTTTAATAAATCAGAATATAAACACACACACACATATATATATATATAAATATATATATATATATATATATATATATATATATAGAGAGAGAGAGAGAGAGAGAGAGAGAGAGAGACAGAGAGAGAGAATAGCGCGTTACAGGAAAAGAGCAAGCTCAATTCTATGAAAGTCACAGAACTATATATTGGTGGATATAGATTGGTTCATTTATTCAATAAGGGGATACAATCGATTATTGGGGGATATAATGCATCTCCATAGATAATAGACACCTTACACGTCGTTAAAATAGAACTACCAAACATCCAGTTTAGCCACAACTTTAACCCTAAAACATATAGTACATACACTTAAGACTAGGATAAATAATCTATCCACCGTTCTACATTACAGTATATATAATATTCCTTCATTTAGAATTTGGAAACCCCCGCCAACATCAGCTATAATTTTAATTTGTTTTGATCTATTTCATTCCTAATGAATCCAACGCTAGATGCCGCATACCCACTATGTTACCTAGCATCTTCTCTACTCTTCTGATGAGAAGCATTAGGCTCGAAATGTTCCTCCTATCCTCCAACTAATCGATTGTATTCCCTTATTGAATAAATGAACCGATCTATATCCACCAATATATACTTCTGTGATTTCATTCCCCACTCCTATTATTTTCATATATGTATATATATATATGTATATATATATATATATATATATATATATATATATATATATATATATATATATATATATATCGGCTTAACGTTCACAGGGAAGGGGAGTTGGAACATATAAATTAAAAGTATTGCTAAAGCCGTTGCAAAGACGTTAGGCTGTGTTTATTTGCTTCACCACAAAGACAAATTAGGCATGAGGCCGTTTTTTAATGTGGAGAAACGGAGGGGAAGGGGAATGGGGACCAGCATTCGGGAAATGGGAGCTGGATTGTGAGAGTCTCTTAACATATAGAGCTGTCCCTACATGGACCAGAAACTCATTGCCAAAGGAGCAACGGTCTTTTCTTGCAGCATCTGCTGGATCAGATACTACATTTTTATCTTGGCCAGAAGGACAAACCCCGGCGCGTGTGTGTGGGGGATGTGTTTATTTGTTTCCCCACTGAGTAAATTAGGCACAAAACTGTTTTTTATGTGGAGAGATTGGGGAAAAGAGAGACCACCTCCCCGGAGAATAGGGGAACTGGATAGTGGCAAGTGGTATGAAGGGTTTCCCCTACATTTACCGATAACTGATTGCAACACAAGCAATTGTCTTATATATGGAGTTGCCACCACATATGGTCTTTGCTTGCATCGGAACAGATATTGCATGGCGGAACATATATTACACTTGGATCGTGCCATGAAGGCCAAACCCTCTGTGAAGAGGGAGATTGGTTGTGTTTATTTGCTTCCTCACGTGAGCAAATTAGGCATGAGGTTTTTTTTTAATGGGGAGAGGCTAGGGGAAGGGGAATGGGGATCATCTTTCGAAGAGGTGAGAAATAGGAGCTGTATAGTGAGAGTCTCTTGGTATACAGGTATTCCCCTATATAGACCAGAAACTCATTGCCACAAGGATAATGGAATTTGCTTGCAGCATCTGCCGGGACCTAAACTACACTTTGATCTTGGCCCGAAGGCCAAACCCTTTGGGAAGAGGAGGTGAGTTGTGTTTATTTGCTTCTTCACAAGAGCAACTTAGGCATGAGGCCGTTTTTTAATGCTGAGAGGGAAGAGGGGAAAGGGAAAAGGAGACTAGCTCCCGAGAGGTGGGAAATGGGAGCTGGATAGTGAGCATCTCTGGATATATATATATATATATATATATATATATATATATATATATATATATATATATATATATATATATATGATAGTTGAGCTGGATTAAATCCGACGATATGAAATAAAATGGAGGTGGAAGGACCTGGATACTCAACATTTCGCCCGATTTATGCGGGCTTCTTCCGCCTCCATTTTATTTCATATATATATATATATATATATATATATATATATATATATATATATATATATATGTATGTATATATTCATTTTAAGTCAGAAGTTGAAACAAGAAATGTCAATGCAGATTAAGACTAGATTTCAATTTTCGTGTCAAGCAAAATGCATTTTGATATCTTATATACCTTATATGTAGAGTGATGTGATTCTCGGTTAATTTACTGTGTCTAACTTTATCAGATTATCGGTAGATTAACTGTGTAAAACTGTGTCATGTATAAACCCGAGAGTCAAAACAATGAAAAGCATATTTTGGTGTCATAATCCTACTAATCTCTACTCTGAAATGCGTGACTTTGGAATTTGTTCCAATCCTTGCATTCAGCAATTTTGCCATTGAACCATGAGGTTGAAATCTGCACAGACTGAGGCAAGTTTTACTTCCGTTCCAATCAGAATGCAGGAAAGAATTGGATTTTATCCACATTAAAACCCGACCTTTTGTCTATGCTTAGCCCCGACGATGAGTAAGCATATAGATTCTACATAGGTTTGATCACCGAATTTAAGCAACGTTGAGTCTGGTCATTACGAAAATAGGTGAACAATTTGGGAAGTCCAGGTGCTGTATGTAGGAGGACGTCGACACCTCCCTGCAAACAGTTGCAAACACTTAACGTTGTCATCTCCCCTAACGGGGATATACATGCGGCTGGGGACCGCGTGCGAATTTCATACTCCCATGAAACTTTCTCCTTCGGTGGAAGCCGGTTAAACTCTGATTAGGGTTAATGCTGACAGCACAAGCGCGCACACACACACACTCGATGGAAAAGACGGTGAGCAACTTTTAGTTATCGGAGAAACCTTTCACCTATGTTACAAAGAGATATTCAGAGCGACAGACATCCTTTGTTTATATTAGTATAGATAGAAAAAGTTCATATATGCGATCTTTCTTGCACATTTACATGTCTGTCCAGCTATTTTATATGCTTATTCGTGTGTGTATCTTTGCATTTGCATATACCAGTGTGTACGTTTACATGTGTATTATGTGCACGCGTGTTGCTGCGCCTACACGTTTAATTATTCTCTTTTTATCATTAAAGAAGCAAAATTGTCACGGTGGAATTCTATACGGATAACGTTTTAATGTTGCGACAAGAAATGAACAGCCAACAAAAAATAAAAATAAAATTAAATAAATAATAAAAATTGAAAAAAAAATGTCGTCCTGTTTACGTAGAAGTCGCGCGTTAGAAGCAAATCCTTGGAGAGTAAAAACGACGAGAGGATGGTACAAACTGCGTCGGTTAAAATCCTGATGGATGCGTCTGCGCCAGATGTCAATTGCAGAACGCAGTGGAAGTGACGGGAAACCTCGCGAGATTACCGCTAAGAAGAAGTGATTTGAAATAAAATATACGAAGAAATAAAAACCCGCAACCTGTTTAAATTGGAAACAAACTAGCGATTTAGTTAGTGGAACCGTAAAGATTATAAAGAAAAAAATATGTATAAAAATATGAGTTAAATTATAAATACGCGACATCAGCTGCTGACTAAATGAGGATTTCTAAACACATTTTATTATGTTTAATAATTAATTTTAATGGCAGTATCTATGTAATTATATCTCTGAAAACTACAAAACCATCGTCTAAATATCCAGGAATTCTTGATAAAACGTTAGATCTTTATCCTACCTAAAAATATTAGTACATCTAATCAGGGCTTGTGAAAATTCCACAGTGGGCTCATTCGTCTGTATTATAATGATGTTGCACTCTGTAAAGTTTCAGAGTAAATGCAGAGGATCTGATGTTATATTAACTCTTGTTAAAACTACAAAAGAATTTATCTAAGCTGGTAGCTCGTAAATTACGCTAAATATGATATTCTTAGTGATTTCTTATGAATAATTATAGATTTAATGTTTTATCAACTTTTACATATCATAAAGTTGCGACTTCAGAAATAAAATTTATATATCCATATTATTTGGGTGCATCAGCTTGAATCGAAGCTGAAACCACAACTGATCATTCATATATATATATATATATATATATATATATATATATATATATATATATATATATATACATATATACATATACATATATATATATATAGTTTTTTCAACTAAGAATTCTTGATAAATTATTTATAAACAAAATAGGTTAATGGTGGGCTATCAGCATTAATTGAAACGGACCCCAAAACATACGACGAATTCTTGGTAAAATTATTTATTACAAAACACAGACATACGCTATCATATTAATATATATATAAGCACTCCATGTTTGGCATGTCAACCAAATTTAAATCCTGCCAATAAAACATAAGTTGCTTTGTCAGTATTAGATTTTATGCTACAAATATGAACCATCACGAAGTTAATCAATGAGACTTACATGTATTTAGGTCGTCTTATAGACGTAGAAGTGGTATCATAGATGACCACGTGCTTATCAAGGATAGCGCACCTGTCCACACGTCAAATAACTCGTTTCGATACTTAAAATGATATTTTCATCATTACTTCATCGATTAGTCAATCTCCTACCTTACTATATCTGAAATAGCTAGATAAATCAATCCCTCATTATTCATCAAGTGAGGAATAACATCAAAATCGACACTAAACCAATGCCAAAATTGAGTCCGAATCATTGATAATTTTACATGTCTAATCTAGCAGTCATTGTAACGCACATGTGATTGATAAATTATTTATTAGATTCGTGAATAAACTATTAGATTGTCGCATCGTTAATTTGACGGGAAAGAAGAACATCGATTGAATCCCTTTCAAACAAAATTATGTTGGACCACATTAAAAACCATTTATTCTTATAAAGCTTTATTTTTACTAAGAAATCGGTTGTGGGTATGACCTTAAACTATATCGAGTGGTGAGGCTCTAGGTTGCGGACAATGGGGAGTGTGGAGCCCCTCTTTAATTGCCATTGCCTCCAGGTCCACTCAACAAATATATTCTACTAAAAGATTTTTCTTCAAAATCCTTGGATCCGGCATTAAATAACCCAAAAAGGGTTGATATGCCGTAAAAAAAAATACAACCAACCAACTAACTAAGAAATCATTAATTTTAAAAGACCAGGGTAACTTGGATTTAAGGATTAAGGAGATCATAAGTATGACAATAATTTCTAGAGAATAGTCGGGATGGACAGAAAATTATATAATATGAAATAGTCATCCAAGACAATGCCTCATCTATACGGATTTACATAACACTGGAAGACAACCATGCCGTAATCAGTTAAGACAAAAGCGAGGGCGATGGATTTCTTACGTATTATTAAGTATATATTGAGATTATAGTAGCTCTCTTTAAGCACACACAAGCCGAAGACGCGACGTTGCTCCGTCGTAAAATATGCATAAATATAATGTTTTGATTAATGTTGACATATAATTTGTTATTATAAAGCAAATTCCAGGCTTAGTCCTTACTCATTTCTCCAGCATTGTTACCCTCTGAGCTATAGAAAAATAGGTATGAAAGGTTATTCATTTAGCGACTTGAAATTAAGAATGCCTAATTTTAGCATGGCCAAAGTCAACCACAGATGTAATGTTTTATTCCATCTACCTTGCCTCGATCAACTGTTTGTTTTTATTTTGACTTCTTAGCAGCAATTTTTACCGGCGTACTTGAAGGTGTACTGTAGATGAAAATAAAGTATATATCAAATTTCAATTCTATACACAAAAATTTCTGAGAGGTGTTTTGTAGGGAATGTTCGCTTACACACAGATATTATCACACCCACACACACACACGCACACACACACATATGTATGTATATATATATATATATATATATATATATATATATATATATATATATATATGAAAATATAACGTTTTCCTCTTAACTTCTACGTAATTCAGCAGAATCTATACACTATGAATATATAGAATTCAGCTTAATAGTAAAATAAAACCAATCATATCATGAAAAACCTTAAAAATTAAATAAATAATAAACGACCGTTTTCCAAAGCAGAGTGCAATTATTTAGACCTCAGCAGTTGCTGGCATTATGTAGTATATAATTAAGTTCGTTAAAATAAAGTTAGATAGAGAAAAAAAGGATTTTGGTAGTTACGTATTGTAAAAAACGTAACATGAAACTTTAAATGTAGGCTTTTAAAATCAACGTCAGAGAGAACATAAAACGAAATTATATATATATATATATATATATATATATATATATATATATATATATATATATATATATATATATATATATATATATATATATACTAGACTTGACTACCCGTGACTCGTCGAAACGTGAAATTACAGAACTATGCATGCACATATGTAGCCGCTTTTTGTATAAATGTATAATATATATATATATATATATATATATATATATATATATATATATATATATACACGCACACACATATATATTATGAAGGGGAATACTAGTATTAATATTATTATTATAATTATTATTAATATTATGAGTATTATATTTATTATTATTATTATTTTCATTATTATTAGTATTATTATTTTTATTATTATTATTATTATTATTAAAAAATAGCTTTAAAAAACAGAACTGAAAATATAAATGAGAGTGTTCCCGATAAATATTATTTTAGTTCACTGCAGTAGTAATAGTTTCTATCTTTATTCTGATAGTGGTTCGTGACTTTGTTATTATCCGCAAAGTCCCAGTCGAATTTAAAATGATGGTTGATATAAATTTTTCGTCCTTTGAGGATGTCTCTTTCATCTGGACGAATGTTTTTTTTTTATAATAAGCGAAGCGATCTTAATACCCAGTAGAAACGTTTAAACCATCAACCTAGAATGTTTGACATGACAGCTCAGCAATGACTTTTGACATACGCTTTTTATCAATCCCAGCGTCCCAAATTGCATCAAGCAATTTTCTATCGACCTCCTCTAATATTCTATTATTCTCTCCCGTCTTCGGAGACCCATTATACTTTTCTTTATTTTACCACGGTGCTTTATATTTTTCCTTATTCAAAAATTAAATAAAATGATTAGCACTTGTCATAAACTGGTTTGTCTTTATTCTTGTTATGACATAGTTTTGAACAAAAGAAAACATAATTCATCACTTGACAGAGCAGAAATTTATTGAGAAACATCAATTCTGTATGTTGACTTAGCCTCTCAGAATGGACGTCGTCAACAGAGAGAGGACAGAAAATAATAGACACTCCACATATATAATAGACCATGTTCGCGCACACAGACCGAGAATTTCACACACACATGCACACATTATATATATATGTATATATCTATACATATATATATATATGTATATATATATATATATATATATATATATATATATATATATATATATATATATAATTAAAAGTGTAGGTTGAAATTTCCAATCCAAATTTATTCGATTTAATTTTTGCGTTCATTCTCTCTTAAAGAATTAGTCTCGCCTTTCGGATTCCGTTGGGAGAATCTTCATGCAAGTTGAAACATTATGTGTAGTGTGGTTTTATAATTTTTTACATATCCAAAATTTTTTCACTTGTTTTTCCTGGCAATTCCTTACTATATATTGCACATGGTTTTAAGAGGTTATCCTTAACTTTGGGATTATTGAGAAGGGGATATACCATTTTTTTTAATTATTATTTTAATAGTTAGGATTACTTTACTCATATTGAGTGTTATTTGCACAGAGATTAAGCCAAAGTAACGTCGGACATTTTTCCAACTGATGCTTGTCAGACACGGGTAAGTTTTTATTACAATCGGGATCTATACTGAGTTGAGATCGGAACTCATTAATTTAAGCAACGGTAATAACATGGATATATAAATATATTACGTTCGAAATTCCGTAAAAATTCTCACGCTTGGACGGAAGATTCTCGGTTTCAGTAAATATAATCCTCGGGTACATCAGCTAACATGCTGTACGAATCAAGCTGAAAATGATAACTATTCCGAATCAGGTAAATAATAACTACATTTTTCTTTGTCATGGCCCACTCTCGAAATCGTACTCTATAAACGTACCCTCGAATACGTACCAGCCAGTTGTGCGAGATATCGATTTTTTCAAAATGCCAAATTATTTTCACGTCAAATGTTTATTCAGCATTCATGAATATGACTATTTTAATGACAAGATCTCAGACTATTAGTAAATCCAGTTCACAAAAAAGTAGCACACTAGATTAGGACAAAATTAAAATAAAAATATCTCTGTCATAACGAATTTGTTTAGAAAATAAAAACGATTATGCACATATACATTGGAGATACTACTTTTACCACAAGCTGAAATTTTCAAGGAAATAATAGCAGTATGAGAATTTCAAAGGATTTATTTTAAATTCAATTCTAAACTTGTATTAAATAAAAATCAAATCGCGACAAAACACGTAATTCAAAATTTTCCCTCTGAATTGTGTGACTGTTGAATCTATTACACAAGGAAAATAAGCAGTATAATTTCATCTAAGTCTGTGTCATTCTGTTTATATATAGATTTGGTAAGCCGTAATATGCAGGAGGAGCACAGGTGAAGTAAATAAAAATTCTTAATTATTTTCATGGGGTTACATTTCTATACAAAATGAATCTTCTGAATTCATCACAAATGTTTGATGGGAAATGTACCGATATTTACCTTTTTTTATGCGTAGCGGATTACCTTCTATAATACGCTGGAACGGCTTACTTCGATCGATGGAAAAAATCCGCCATGACGAGGCGTACAATTGGCAATAAGCGTGTTCAGGGAGCCTCCAAAGGTCACAGAGTGCCAAATTTAGAGTGATTTGGCAAACGTTGACGTCGTGACGCGTCGTCAGAGGATAATCAAACTGGAGAAAGTGCCAAACATACAACTCGTTTTGACGTCACTGCCATTGTGTGCGTGTTTGTTGGTGTTTTCGTGTGTGTGTGTATATATGTGTGTGTGTTTGTGTGTACATGTGTGTGTACGTCTGTGTACGAATAGGTAAATTCCATGTGAATAGATATGTGTAAAGGAAATGACTTATTTAACGAAAAGTAACAGATGTTGGAGCAAGAAAATGATGTATTTGTTTGCTTACAGAGGAACGGAGGAGATACACAAAAAAAAGGCGGACGCTAAAGGATTCAATTCCCGTCTTTCCTTCATTATTTTTCTCTTTTTATTCATTTATTTAAATAACTATTATGATATTATTTTATAATATTATATACCTAAAAAAGATACCTGCTGTTAAATCATTAGAATAAATCTGTATTCTAAATGGAAAATTAACGTAATTTACACCACGACTCCTTATCAATTACACCCAGAAGAAATATAAAAAAAATAAATTTTAGGAAATGCAAGGGATAAATGACGTAAAACAAAGATAATTAAATTCATAAGAAGGTGTAGTAATAATCCTGGACACACGTCTAATCGACAAAGCACAGAAACAATTACACTTATAAACTAGAATGAAAATATTAAAGAAAAACATAATACGGTGTTGTATCGGATTGAAAGCGATACTATGCCGATATTTGTTTATTTTTCTGTTCATGTTTCCTTCGGGAAATAAGCAGGAACTGTTTTATGTTACTGTAACTTGAATTGTTTTTATATAATATAAATACTATTTGGTACCTATGCAAGGGAAGAGCAGGTTTTCAGTGAATGTTGTTTCGTTATGTCCCGGCAAGTTATGGGAGACAGCGAAACATGGCGAAACGGTTAGCCAAAAGAAAATAGCTTTACCAGACGACATTAAAAACGAGATATCAACGGAAAATGTTGGTGCAAAAATTTAACTCATTAAACATAAAAGTTGACATCTTTTCAAGTTCGGTTATTGAAATAGAAAAATAAGAGAATAATAATAAAAAACGTTGTAGGACAACATGTATATTATTATATTACTAATTAGTAGTAATATATATATATATATATATTTATATATATATATATATATATATATATATATATATATATTACTAATAGATAAGTCTGGCGTATTCTCACGAGGATGAAACGCAGAAAAATTTGTGTAGCTTAATTTCGATACATATTTTCATAACCTTATATATAAATATATATATATATATATATATATATATATATATATGCGTATATATGCATGTATACATATTAATGAATATATATTATATATATACATATATAAATTTTATTGTTATTGTT